>NC_057387.1:39951294-40171638 GCF_019320065.1 Cervus canadensis | reverse complement strand
TGGTTTTGGAATTAGGGTGATGGTGGCCTCACAGAATGAGTTTGGAAGCTTACCTTCATCTGCAATTTTCTGGAAGAGTTTGAGTAAGATAGGTGTTAGCTCTTGTCTAAATTTTTGGTAGAATTCAGCTGTGAAGCCATCTGGTCCTGGGCTTTTATTTCCTGGGAGATTTCTGATTACAGTCTCAATTTCCTTGCTTGTGATGGGTCTGTTAAGATCTTCTATTTCTTTGTGGCTCAGTTTTGAAAAGTTATGCTTTTCTAAGAATTTGTGCATTTCTTCCAAGTTGTCTATTTTATTGGCATAGAGCTGCTGGTAGTAGTCTCTTATGATCCTTTGTATTTCAGTGTTGCATGTTGTGATCTCTCCATTTTCATTTCTGATTTTGTTAATTTGGTTCTTCTCCCTTTGTTTCTTAATGAGTCTTGCTAACGGTTTGCCAATTTTGTTTATTTTTTCAACAAACCAGCTTTTAGCTTTGTTGATCTTTGCTATGGTCTCTTTAGTTTCTTTTGCATTTATTTCTGCCCTAATTTTAAAGATTTCTTTCCTTCTCCTAAGCCTGGGGTTCGCAATACTCATATCAGAGTTTGTATTTTATTACTGGAATCTTAGAGGGAAAACCTGAGCTTTTTGAGTGAAACTGTGTGTGTCTAAGTCTTAGTAGAGGGAGGTGGGAACACAAGACGCTCTCCCCTATCCCCTGCCCTGTTTCCACATGGTGACAGGTGGCAGGTTGACCGTCCACTCACGAAGTTCACCTGACCAGAGTCACAGCGGGATTGACTCCTATCTTCCTTCTTTCCTGATGGGAACCTCCTGCCGCCCAAAGCGGTGGGGCTGGTTCCTGGGTGGCCTCTCAACTCTACGTTTATCCCCGCCCAGTTCCTGGCTCCCACCACGCAGTGTCTGACTTGTCACTGGTGCAGTGCTTAGTCATTCACCTGAAGTAACTGATTGACTTCTCAGGTCACCCTGACAGAAAGGTAAATCTCACGCTCTCCTGAAGGGCAGAGCCCCGCCTCAGGCTGGGGTCCAGCTGGTTCCAGAGGCTGAGCCCTGCCTCTAGGGGGTCTCTTCAGCCACTCCTCACATCCTTCTCCACTCTCTTTGCCAGCCACTCTCCCGTCAGCCTCTTTATCCTGTTTTCTGTGATCCCACATCTTTCCTCTCTCCACAAACTTGAAAGCATAGTCAATTCTTGCAGCCTATGCATTCTGAGTATTCACTTATCTCTTTATTTGCTTGAATTAGCTTTCTACCCCATCTTCTTTCTTAAACCTCTTCCAGGTCACTAATAAAACCGGCCACTCATCTAAGGATTTTTTTTTTTTTTTTGATCTCCATATTTCTCATTCTGTCTAGAGCATGAGACACCACTTATACCAAACCTTGAAAATTTAATTTTCCTTCTCTGATCTCTATATCCTGGACCTTGACAAGCTATGATCACAAAAATAACCTTTTATATGCAAATAATCATGACTCCCTTGAAAGAAGTTAAGTGTTTCACTGAATTTTCTTTCTCAACATCTTTGGAGATGTCCAGAGAATTCTTTCATGTTTCATATATTTTACTCTGATTGTCACAGGTCATACTAAGGGGCCAGCCCAAATATGACATTTTCCCTGCACGTCCTTCTTGTCATTTCAAGTTGGGTTGTCCCAGGTCGCTCCTGCTCTCTGAACCCTATTTTCTTGTCTCACTGCCAGTGACCTTGGTCAGACCCCAGCCTCCTGGGCACTGATGTCCTTTGCTGGTTACCCTCTCATTTTCTTACTTATCCTTGGGGAAAGGACGCTCCCTTCCCTTAACTGCACCTCTCTAAAACATGGAGCTGATCCTTCAGTTATTACTAACCATGACTTATCTTGAAGCCTAAATGCAGGTCAAAGCCTGACCTCAGGAACCCTCACTGGGTTCGCACCTCAGAATTCCTTGTCCCATAAATGAGGGATCCTCCTGAAATTCACACCTTTCTGCCTCCCGTTTATTTATTTATTAAAATGCTTCTTCATCTGCCTCCTTTTTTAGCATTTCTGCTTTCCATTTTCTAAAAGAGAGGTTCTTTCCTGGCTTCTTTTACGTCTCTGTCTTTTAGTTCTTCTATCTCAATACTTCAAGTATAAACTCTGTGTAGCTCATTAAATGAGCTTTCCTGGCAGCTCAGCAGTAAAGAATCTACCTGTAATGCAGGAGATATGGGTCAGTCCCTGGGTTGGGAAGATCCCCTGGAGGAGGGCATGGCTACCCACTCTAGTTTCTTGCCTGGAGAAGCCCATGGACAGAGGAGCCTGGCGGGCTACAGTCCAAAGGGTCACAAAGAGTCGGACATGACTGAAGTGACAGCACAGGCGCAGACAGCTGATTAAATATAATCAGGGACCTTCTCCCTGACCTCCAGATACATATGCCAAGGTGTTTACTTGAAATGTCCACCCAAACATCTCATAGGCTCCTTTTTTTTTTTTTTCCCCCATAGGCTCCTTTAATGCAATATTTTTGAGTTACTCCTTTCAGGCATAGATAGCTGTAGCAAAAATCATCTGTTCTGGGGCTTTCAAAACTATGTTGCAGAAAAAAATATATATTTATGTATATATACTATACGCACATTTTTGAAAATTTACCTCTAAACGCAAACCAATGAGAATCCCTCTCCCTTCGCCATGCTTCCTACTCTTAATTGATCCCAGGGTGGGAGCTATTACACCATGGCCATGCACATGGCTGGGTACCCTAGATGCAGGCTCTGACCACTGTCCCCTGCCAACTTGCTCTTTCTGCCTTTGTCCACAACTCCCAGGGACTGTGGACCTTCAGGCTACAGGATCCATTGCCTAAAAGTGTTCTGACAAAAAATGGGATAGCTGTGGTCAAGGTTACTGTAAAGAAAATGCTTGCATTAAGTGGAAGGTTTTTCACTAAATCACCTTTAGGATCCTCACCAGCTCTAAGAATCAGTGATTTTATAGGATAAAATGTTTAATGTTTTCTTATATGGCTATATTCCCTTGATTTACCTGAAAGTCTTTGTCATTTATATATGTGTTCCAGACTGATGTTAAATTTTCTTTATGGATTTGTTTGAAATAAATGGGTCGTTACTTGCAGCTTGGATAGTTTTCGGCTTACATGGATTATCCTGGCTTTGCTATTTGTTTTGGCAGAGAAAAACTCCTGATTAGCACTCTGGCAGCAGCTGTGGGTTTTTTCGCATTGTATTCCCTCTCCTCCACTGAAATAGCGTTTTGAACTAGTTACACAGCAGCCTCTGACCTCTCAGCCTTCTTGGAGTTGAGTGTGACAGAAACTTCCAGTGCGTCCTTAGGGAGGTACAGTTTGTCCTCCTTCTTTGCTTTTCCCTTTCTCTGATGGCTGCAAGGCAGATATGATGGCATGGCTCCTTGGGCTATATAGCGAATGCAATACTCTAGGACTGGATGAGTGACATCTTAGAAGAAGCCTGGGTGTCCATGTAGGGAGCTCCTATGAGAGGAAACCAGTTTGCAAGAGGAAAAACTTCAACCTTGTTTAAGCCACTATTAGTATCTTCATCTTATCAACCAATTAAAATCCTATCCTAAAAAGTAAAACATTTCTGTCTTTGCTTTTTAATCTTACAGTTAAAACCTCATCTCCTGTATATCAAGGTGGTAGTTGCTGTTTGTGTGTGTGTTAGTTGTCCAGTCATACCCGACTCTGCAACCTCATGGATATAGCTGCTAGATTCCTCTTCTCTGGAATTCTCCAGGCAAGAATACTCGAGTGGGTTGCCATTTTCTTCTCCAGGGGATTTTCCTGACCCAGGGATGGAACCAAGGCCTCATGCATTGCAGGCAGATTCTTTACCAACTGAGCCTCCAGGGACTCATAATTGCTGTTTAGATATGTAAATAAATAGAGCTGTATATTGGAAGTGTATATTGAGAGGACTTCCCTGGTAGCTCAGCTGGTAAAGAATCCGCCTGCAATTCAGGAGACCCTGGTTTGATTCCTGGGTGGGGAAGATCTGCTGGAGAAGGGATAGGCTACCCACTCCAGTATTCTTGGGCTTCCTTGGTGGTTCAGCTGGTAAAGAATCCGCCTTCAATGTGGGAGACCTGGATTCAATCCCTGGGTTGGAAAGATCTGCTGGAGAAGGGAACAGCTACCCTCTGCAGTTTTCTGGCCTGGAGAATTCCATGGACTATATAGTCTATGGGCTTGTAAAGAGTCCGACACAACTAAGCAACTTTCATTCATTTCATATTGAAAGTAGGCTTCCCAGATGGTGCTAGTATAAAGAATCTGTCTGTCAATGCAGGAGACACAGGTTCGATCCCTAGGTTGGTAAGATCTCCTGGAGGAGGAAATGGCAACCAATTCCAGTATTGTTGCTTAGAAAATTCCATGGAAAGAGGAGCTTGGCGGGCTAAAATCCATGGGGTTGCCAAGAGTCAGACCCAACCGAGCACAGCATACAGCATTGAAAGTAGATTAGCTTGATGGGCCCTGGAGTCTGGGCAAAGATTACCAAGTGAAGGAGTTGAGCATGGGGATAAGGAGAGAGGAAAAGGGAACAAGCACTTACTGATCATCTACTATACACAGAGTACCATGCTTTGCATAGGACATCTCATGTCATCCCTGACTTAAGTATTGTTATTCCCACTTTGTATCTGAGGAAACTGAGACTTAGCAGGAGTATTTGGCTACTAACCAGTAAGGACAGAACTTGAGTTTAGCCACAGACCTGATCTCAAAGCCTGGAGTCTCTCTGCTGGGGGAGGAAGTGGCGTGAGCATTATGGATGTGATGAAATCTAGAGTGGGAACATCATGGGGAATCATCTGGGAGTCTTATTTATATGAAGGCCTCTTGGGGAAAATGCTACGAGTGACTTCTGACTCAAAGATGGACCTTAGGATGCTATACTCCCTCTAACAGGAAACTTGCTTTAAGTTTGGAGATTCAAGATATTAAACTCTGTCCTTAGGTTCTGATTCATGTTTCATGGAGAGGGGGCACCTTTAAATTTAATGTAGGCTGATGAGTTTCAAGTATTCTCAAGCATTTCTTTGCGACCCCATGGACTGTAGCTCACCAGGCTCCTCTGTCCACAGAATTTTTCAGGCAAGAATACTGAAGTGTATTGCTATTTCCTCTTCCAGGGGATCTTCCCAACCCAGGGATCGAACCCGTGTTTTCTGCATCGGCAGGCACATTCTTTACCACTGCACCACCTAATAGTCACCCTAAATCCTGGTGGAGGGAGAACCCCTCCTGCAATTGTCTCTATTGGCAGCCTCATTCCCGGAGAATAGTGTCACCATGTGGTAAACGAGAGAATAGCAACAACTGAGAAAAACAGCCTACCTCAGTTTGCTAGAGACTTTGGGAACTGTTGGGGAGAGGAGGCGACCTGGAAGTGAAAATAGCGTAGACCAGCCTTGTTTTCCCAGGATAGTATTGAAGAGGGGTCAGGGTAGCCTGGGAAAGTAAGGATTATGTTGGGATGATTACTTTAGCCTTTGTGTGTGTGCTCAGTCGTGTCTGATTCTTTGTGATCCCTTTGTGACTGTAGCCCTTCAGACTCCTCCGTTCATGGAATTTCCCAGGCAAGAATATGGGAGTGGGTTGCCATTTCCTACTCCAGGGGATCTTCCTGAACTGAACCAGGGATTGAACCTGCATCTCTTGCCTCTTCTGAATGGGCAGGCAGCTTCTTTATCACTGTGCCACGTGGGAAGTCTTTCAGTTCAGTTCAGTTCAGTCACTCAGTCATGTCCGACTCTTTGTGACCCCATGGACCGCGGCACGCCAGGCCTCCCTGTCTATAACCAACTCCCGGAGTTTACTCAAACTCATGTTCATCGAGTCGGTGATGCCATCCAGCCATCTCATCCTCTGTCGTCCCCTTCTCCTCCTGCCCACAATCCCTCACAGCATCAGGGTCTTTTCAAATGAGTCAACTCTTCACATGAGGTGGCCAAAGTATTGGAGTTTCAGCTTCAGCACCAGTCCTTCCAATGAACACCCAGGACTGATCTCCTTTAGGATGGACTGGTTGGATCTCCTTGCAGTCCAAGGGACTCTCAAGAGTCTTCTCCAGCACCACATTTCAAAAGCATCAATTCTTCAGCACTCAGCTTTCTTCACAGTCCAACTCTCACATCCATACATGACCACTGGAAAAACCATAGCCTTGACCAGACGGACCTTTGTTGGCAAAGTAGTGTCTCTGCTTTTTAATATGCTATCTAGGTTGGTCATAACTTTCCTTCCAAGGAGTAAGCATCTTTTAATTTCATGGCTGGAATCACCACCTGCAGTGATTTTGGACAACCGAAATATCTTGAGTTGATTCTCCTTGGGTGAGACCCATGGACCATAACCAACATTCTCCAGTGGCTCAGGAAGCTTAGGGGAGATTTGCCTTGAGCTAAGGGAGTAGAGAGGGCTTCCCTGGTGGCTCAGTCAGTGAAGAACCTGCCTGCAAAGCAGGAGACCCAGGTTCAGTCCCTGGGTCTGTTCAATCCTTGGGTTGGGAGAAGGAAACAGCGACCCACTCCAGTATTCTTGTCTGGGAAATCCCATGGACAGAGGAGCCTGGTGCGCTATATGGGGTCACAAAGAGTCGGACACAATTTAGTGACTAAACCACCACCACCCAGGGGAGTAGAGAGGGCAGAGGTGAAGAAGGAAACTGCACTCGAGCTTTGGGTTCCAGGAGGCACAGTCCCTGGCTGCACTAGAAATGCATGCTCAGTGGCAGCTCCATCCCAGTGGTACCCATGGCCTGGCTTACAACCCTGAAAAACGTCCCTAGATTGGAGGTAGAGATTAAAGAATTATTCTTCACTGAGTGTACTGAGGCTATCTAGAAGACTGAAACCATAATATGGTGTCACCGGATCATTTGGGCCTTTTGCCTGCATTATCTCCACTAACTGCCCATTTTCTGATAACGACAATGAAAAATATGTTTTGTATTATGTACCTTTATACAAATTTATTTTAAAAAACCGACTTCGAATATATGACCCAACCCCAAGCTGTGTACTTTCCACACACATAGCTTCAAGGCCAGTCCTTTAGCTCCCTTTTAAAGTAGATTGCTACCACTAAACCCCTTCTCTATGGAAATTCAGAAGCTGTCAGGAAGGCTTACATATGATGCTGGAAGAGGAATAATTTCAATAGTGGATGAAAAAATAATAACCTTAGAGAGAATTTCAGGGGTTTCTTGACTTCAGGCCCTTCTTGATCTGGCCTCAGGCTGGTACCCCAGAGATCTGGGGACCTGCCTGAGTGGAGGCTGTAAGAGGACTGTGGCTTCCAAGCCCCTCCATAAAAGGAAGGGAGCAGACATGCCTGATGCAGGATCGCAGCATCATCATAAGAGGAAACTGTCCAAATAGGGGCAAGGGGATCACAAGAATTATGAGGAGATGGAGGGATTAAGGAAGAGAACGTGCATCCGGATCTTATTCCACGAGCTCTCCTATTTTCACCACTGCATTGCCATTGGATCCCAAGGTACTGTATACACACCAGCATCTCAAATTTCAAGGTTGATTTAGTTCAGCTAAGGGCTTCCATCAATAGAAACTTTTAAGAGGATAGAATAGTTCTAAATATCACTTTTAGGTTTTTCTACAGGAAAGCCTTGCTGGAATTTATTAGAGAATAAGTTAATAATTATCTGTAATTTCCTAGGCAGAAAACAAATAATTCAGGTTCAATGAAATTTTGCCCAACTAGACACCATCTCCTTAAATAAGAGTTTGTTGTTTGCTGATAAGGGGGTTATTGCTATTTTCCTAAGTGATAAAGAAACATCCTGGGAAACAGAAATGTTATCAAGCCATTAGGGGCTTAGAACCCTAAGTTACTGGCAAAGTCTTGATGCTCTAGAATTTGGGACATTCCAGGTTCTGGATGTACTGGGAGTCTGAATTTTGGAAGTCGATTTTAAACAGTGTTGATGATACAGAGACAGATACACACCATTCAAACTTAGTAAAAAGAGGGATTATTCTCCCTCTACCTAGCTGGTTTAGGGACCAGTACTGCTTGATATGGCTTCCCAGGTAGCCTGCCAATGCAGGAGATATAAGAGACTCGGGTTTGATCCCTGGGTCGGGAAGATCCCCTGGAGGATGGCATGGCAACCCATTCCAGCATTCCTGCCTGGAGAATCCCATGGACAGAGGAGCCTGGTGGGCTATGGTCCGTAGGGTTGCTCAGAGTTGTATGTGACTAAAGTGACTTGGCAGTCACACACGCACTGCTTGATATATCTTGTACATGAAATCATGTAATAGCTAATATTTACTACATGTGTGCTATGTGCTAAGAACTTGTTGTTCAGTCACTAAGTCATGTCCAATTCTTTTGTGATCCCATGTGGAGCCTGCCAGGCTCCTCTATTCATGGATTCTCCAGGCAAGAATATTAGATTGAGTTGCCATTTGCTTCTCTGGGGGATCTTTCTGACCCAGCAATCGAACCTGCATCTAAGAACTACCCAAAATGCAAAGTTAAGTATGTAAAAGCTGTGAGAAGCAGCTCATTGAGAAGCATGCAGCTGGCCAGTGGAAGAGCCGAGACTAGACCTCGGGTCTGACTCCAAAACCCATCACACGCTCAGCTGGCAATCACAGACATTTTCTGCATGTCTTTTGCAGTTCCCTAACCATTTCTGTCTCTGTCTTCTCCTTAATAAGAATAATGTTAGAATCAAGAGAGAAAAAGTACTATTTTGTTTCTGGAATAGCCCTGACCCAGAGCAAAATGAGTAACAAAGAAATAACACTTAGAGAAAAAAGCACTGGACAGAGAACAGCTATTGGGGACACCTGGGGGCCCATTTTTAACTTCAAAGGGGCAGTTCTGTGGGGCTTCTCTTGCTGCCCTGGCCTTTAAGCTTTCCGTGTCCTGTGACTTGACTTGGCATCTGATGAAGCTTAGTATTTACAATGGAAATGAAGTCAAGGGCCTGGTCACAGATGTTCCTTTTTGCCTTGAAGGAAGATAAACATGTCATTTAATAGACCTGAACGTGTGTATTGGATTCTTCAGAGGGTAAGCATATGGATGCTCCCCGCTCCCTCCAGACAGACCTTGTTCATCTAAAGCCTTGCTCGCAGTTTTCATTAATTACAGGTGATAGCCTTTCCTAGCCCTGCTGAAGGGTAGGTGCCAGTGTTCCTTAGCTTGATGTTTCTACTAGTCCAGGACCAGGGGTCAGACCTGACCATGGGCTGGATATCAAGAAGCCATCTTGCTCTGGTGGGCTTGCTGACTTCTAGAGAAGGCAGGGTGTATATGTGCCTGAGGTCTCTTTCATCCTCCGCCAGCTATGTGGCCTATCTGTGGATTGGACCTCAGGATCTTGCTCTAAAATCTAACATACCAATGGGAAACATCATTCCTCTCCCTTTCAGACTCTGAGCCACTCCATCCATCAGATCGAACCCCTTTGGACTCTGAGATTGACTTGAAGAATGACTCCAAGGCACGTGATTTGGATGACTAACCACTCTTCCCTTGTATGGTCATCTCAGTAATTTAACTCTTTTGTGTTCTTTCCTTGCCTCTCTTTCTTCTCATTTATTGTCCCATTATAATAATTGTCTGACCAGCCTTTTATTTCAAACTTGCAGGACTCACTCATTCATCACATGTTTTTGAGAGTGTCATTTTCTTTATTCATTTATTAAATATTTATTTTAATTAATTAATTTGTCTGTACCGGGTGCTAGTTGTGACATGAGGGATCTTCATTTTTCATTGCAGCATGCTGGATTGTTAATTGTGGTATGAGGGATCTAGTTCCCCAACCAGGGATCGAACCTGGGTCCCCTGCATTGGGAGCACACATTCTTAGCCACTGGACCACCAGGGAAGTCCCGGGAGCATCACTTTAGATGTGTTACACATTGTGCTCAGCTCTGATGGATCAAAGGTGAACGAGTCGTAGGACCTCGCAGTCTAAGGGAGCAGTTAGATTCCAAAACAGATGATGGCAACACAGTCAGTAAACACATATAGAGAGATGTATGTACGAATAGAAAACAAGAATGGGGTAGATAACTCAACTTATCCATAACACAAGAAGGATTTTAGGTATTAAAGGGTGGGATGGAGACCATGTAAAGGAGATTCCAGGCAGAGAGGAAGTATGAGCAAAGACTTGGACATAAAAATAGCATTTGTACATGAGGAACTAGAAGATTTTTGTTATGCTGAAGAATAAAGATGGATCAGGGAATAGTGAAGTTGCAAAGGTAGACAGGGGCCATGTCATGAAGAGCTTCATAAGTAAGGTGACCATGTAATTTTTAAAAACCCAGGCACTTTTGAGAGTGAAAGAAGCCCCAATAATTATTCTAGGATAAAAATTAAAAACAAGACTCAGAAAAACTGGGACATATCATTGCCTCACTTCTGTGGTAGGTAAGGGACTTGGACTTTAAGCCATAGGCAATGGAGGTTTACTGAAGAGTGTTGAGTTGGTGACTCCCTGGCATCCACAGACCAGCCTGTTTCTGGAGGCAGACGTTCCCTCCTACAGCTACCTGGCAGGTCTGGGGTAGGCATGTGACCCAGATTCATGCTTGGGCCTGGGACTTTGAATTCCAAGAGTCAAAAGAGATTGTCTCTACAAGCATGGAGGTGAGCCGAGCTGTGGTCCAGTCACAGGAAGTGGTGCCTAGAGCAGTGTTCTGAGCAGATCGTTTCTATGCCCTCATCTTGGATGTGCCCTCATCAAACCAGTCCATCCTAAAGCAAACCAACCCTGAATACTCACTGGAAGGACTGATGCTGAAGCTGAAGCTTTGATACTTTGGCCACCTGATACAAAGGTGGCCACCTGACTCATTGGAAAAGTCACTGATGCTGGGAAAGATTGAGGGCAGGAGGAGAAAAGGACAACAGAGGATGAGATGGTTGGATGGCATCACCGACTCAATGGACATGAATTCTGGGAGATAGTGGAGGATGGGGATGCCTGGTGTGCTGCACTCCATGAGGTTGCAAAGAGTCGGACACGACTGAACGAATGAACAACAATGGCATCTTGGCTGGGCTTTGCCTCCCTGGATGCATGTCTGTTTTCTGAACCAGGTTCCCTAGGCTGCATTTTTGACCCTCTCTGTCCTCCTTCCAGAACATTCTTTTTCTACTTAGGAAAGCCAGAATCAGTGTCTCTTTTGTGTAACTATGAACCCTTGTTTGCAAAGTGAAGTCACAGGCTCAGGCTTCTTTGGAAGGGGTCACTGGCAGGCGTGCCAAAGATAAAAATGAGGGGGCAAGTGAATGCACTCCCATCACAGGGTGGGGTTGTCTTGTCCTGCTCCGAGGAGAGCTGTTAAGACTGCTCACAATATGCTGAACAGTCGTCTTCTTCCCCAAGCAAAGCGGAAAGAGAATAAGACCTCCCATTAATGTCCTTCTTGGAGCCTTGACTGACCACAGTGGATGACAATGGGGAGAGGTGACCTGAGCTGCCCTCCACCACTGTTGCTGGGCATACTAACAGCCCTGAGCAGGGAGTCTGGTTGAGGACCAAGGGGACATTTGGCTTGAACTTTTTCAAAACCCACATTCTGCTGGCTGTAAAGAAAAACAACAGCCTTGCAGTCTCCAGGGCCATTCCTGATGTGAGTAGTAAATTCTCTGCAAGAAGAAGGAATGGAAAACCATGTCAGGCAAGTATAAATAAAGATGCCATTTTTATTGCATCTTTCAAGGTTTGTATTAAAAAAAAATCAGGGTATGTGTTCTGAACTTGCCTTAATTAGGAGAGTCGCTGAAGCTGTGTTTCTCATAGATTTCCTTGTGGTTTGTGCATTCCCTTTGTAATCCATTAAATTTTATGGCATTAGCAGGGATTTGAAGCACCTGATTTAATCAATACTTAGTTCTCCTGCGTCAGCACTTTTGCACAGTGCTCTGTATATTAAGCAGTACTTTAGTGCATGATCTGACCTTTGCCTTTACCTCTTAGACTGTGCTTCCTAATTATAACTTCTTCTGTTTGACCATAATATATCTCTAAGGTCAAAGGCTATTAATAGCACTTGTAAATTCTCCCCAAAGGATCACCAAAAAAAAAAAAAAAGTCCCAGTATATGGAAATCATGATTGTCCATCTATTTCTAGCTGCACAATTTGAGACATGAGGAAAGTCATTTGATTTCTCTTCACTCACATTTTCCTACTGAAACGCTAGGCCGACAGCCTGTGTTGCTTTTCTCTTTGAGAAACTGCCTTCTAGGGGCAGAAGTCAGGCCTGAGGGGACCCACTTCCTGTTTTCTCTTAGGGCACAGGCTCCTGTCATTGCCCACAGTGCCTGTTAGCCTGGGAATGTTCCTGCCCCTGTGCTGTTGGTCGGTAGATCTACACCCGGGAAGATCTTCAGAGGCTCATCCCTGTGCCTCTGTCCTCTCTCTGAGTCAATGGGAAAGACACTCTAGGTTAACAGATTTGGTAGCTGATAGGCTTCTTTGTTTCCAGAGAAACTTCTCAGAATGAGTCAGATCTGAGAGTTTGATAGGTCACCTTATTCTCAGTAGCTCTGAAGTGAGAAATCTGCCTGTGCGTGTGCCTCCACTCCCACCACGCCTGGGTTTTGAGCAATAATAGTCTCCCTGCTTGTGCTTCCATCTCTTTCCTCTCTGACTTTGGCCCCCCTTCTTGCTTCTAAGCCCAGCCTGATTCTTTCCCTGTGACAGTTCTTGCAAGAGAATCACTTTCCAAAACACAACTCTTCAACCTCTCTCTCTGACTCACTGCTTTTGTCCTGTCTGTCTCATAGAGCACAAGTGTGGAGCTTGACCCGCAGAACCAAAAGCGACTCCTCTCTCTGGGAAAGGGCTTGTTACTCCTCTCCCAGGCCCGCTGGCTCCCCCGCCTCCATCAGTGTGTCCTCCTAGAGACATTCCTCACACTCATACTTGTGGATGCTTACACCCCGGGCTAGAAGCAGGGCATTCACCGTGAGCAACAAGGATTGGGAAGTGGGTGGGGAAAGACCAGCTCTGTGACCTTGAGCAGGTTTTTAACATCTCTAAGCCTTGGATTCTTTATCTCTAAAATATGGACCCTTCAAGAAAATTGGAGATACCAAGGGAAAATTTCGAGCAAAGATGGGGACAATAAAAGACAAAAACACCAAGGTCCTAACAGAAGCAGATGAGAGTAAGAAAAGGCAGCAAGAATACACAGAATTATATTAAAAAGGTCTTAATGACCTGGATAACCAAGATGGTGTGGTCATTCATGTAAGAGTCAGACATCCTGGAGTGTGAAGTCAAGTGGGTCTTAGGAAGCATCATTACAAATGAAGCTAGTGGAGGTGATGGAATTCCAGCTGAGCTATTTCAAATCCTAAAAGATGATGCTGTGAAAGTGCTGCACTCAATATGTCAGCAAATTCGGAAAACTCAGCAGTGGCCACGGGACTGGAGAAGGTCAGTTTTCATTGTAATCCCAAAGAAAGGCAATGCTAAAGAATGTTCAAACTACCAAACAATTATGCTAATTTCACCTGATAGCAAAGTAATACTCAAAATCCTTGAAGCTAGGCTTCAGCAGTACCTGAACTAAGAACTTTCAGATGAAAAGGCAGAGGAATCAGAGATAAATTGCCAACATCTGTTGGATCAGAGCAAAAGCAAAGGAATTCCAGAAAAGCATCTACTTCTTTTTTATTAACTATCCTAAAGCCTTTGACTGTGTGGATCACAATAAACTGTGGAAAATTCTTAAAGAGTTGGGAATACCAGACCACCTTACCTGCCTTCTCAGAATCTGTATGCTCGTCAAGAAGCAACAGTTAGAACTGGACATGGAACAAAGGAATGGCTCAAAATTTGGAAAGTAATATGACAAGGCTGTGTGTTGTCACCCTGCTTGTTTCCCTTACATGCAGAGTACATCATGTGAAATGCCAGGCTGGATGAATCACAAGCTGGAATCGAGATTGCCAGGAGGAATATCAACAACCTCAGATATGCAGATGATATCACTCTAATGGCAGAAATCAAGGAGGAACTGAAGAGCCTCTTGATGAGGGTGAAAGAAGAGAGTGAAAAGGCTGGCTTAAAACAACATTCAGGAAACTAAGATCATGACATCGAATCCCATCACTTCATGGCAAATAGATGGGGAAAAAGTGGAAATAGTGACAGATTTTATTTTCTTGGGTGCCAAAATCACTACAGGTGGTGACTGAAGCCACAAAATTAAAAGATACTTGCTCCTTGGAAGGCAAGTTATGACAAACCTAGACAGTGTATTATAAAGTAGAGACATCATTTTGCCAATAAAGGTCCATATAGTCAAAGCTATGGTTTTTCTAGTAGTCATGTACAGATGTGAAGTTGGACCATAAAGGAGGCTGAGCACCATAGAATTCAGGCTTTCGAATTGTGGTGCGGTGAAGATTCTTGGACATCAAGGAGATCAAACCAGTAAATCCTAAAGGAATTCAACCCTGAATATTCATTGGAAGGAATGATGCTGAAGCTGAAGCTCCAATACTTTGGCCACCTGATGCGCAGAACTGATTCTTTGGAAAAGACCCTGATGCTGGGAAAGATTGAAAACAAAAAGAGAAGAGGGTGACAGAGGATGAGAGGATGAGATGGTGGGATGGCATCATTGACTCAATGGACATGAGTTTAAGCAAACTCTGGGAGATAGTGAAGGACAGCCATGGTGTGCTGCAACCATGGGGTCAAAAAGAGTTGGATGCAACTTAGCAACTGACCGACAACAGAATCGGGACAATCTGAATATTTTGTTGAGAAGATTTAGTGAAGCAGCATGTGTAAAACACACATCAGTGTCAAGAATTCTGAAGGACCTGAGGTTTTACCCTACTGATAAGTTTTATCCTACTAACAAATTAGCTTGCTGCAGTTTCACAGATGCCAGCAAGAGACATAAGACTCCTGGGTCAGAGATAAATGACTATCACTCACAGCCATAGTGGTAGCTAGAGGGTCAGTGATGATGCTGGTTGCCTGAGCTCTACTTCCCATGAGGCGAAGCCCTGACAGCCAGGTGGAGCCTGCACATGCAGTGGACTTGTTACAGGAAGAAATTTGATCTCAGGGGACTCCAAAGTAAACTTGCTCCTTTGGTCTTGTGGAAACAATCTCTGTGTTGTCCAAGGATATTCGCTATATAAACATCCTTAAAAAGAGAGAACAAAACAAAGGCAGTCAGGGCATCTGTTTGCAAGATCATCAGTAACACAAGAGATCCACTGAGGATTGTTATCCCAAACAGAACATGGCTCGGATGAGTTCATTGAATTCCAAGTGTCCTTACTGTTGATAAGTTACTTAATGTGGTAGCTAGCGTATAATCGTGCCTGCGCCTCAGTCGCTCGGTCATGTCTGACTCTGCAACTCCCTGGACTGTAGGCTGCCAAGTTCCTCTGTCCATGGGATTTCCCAGGCAAGAATACTGGAGTGGGTTGGCGTTTCCTACTCCAGGGGATCTTCCTGACTCAGGGATCAAACTCTAGTCTCCTACACGTCTCCTGCATTCCTTACCGCTGAGCTACCAGGGAAGCCCTGGTGTATATTTACTCAGTAAAGTGGTAGCTATTAAGAGCTGGGTGTCTAGTTGAAAATAATGAGACAGTTTCTGCCTGTGAGTAATTTAATGTGTCTCCAGAAGCTATCTCAGACCCTCTGAATGTACTGTGTATCTGAGATATTCAATATGTATTACTAAAGAAATAAATATTGTTTCAAAGTGAGAATACTTTGAAAATTGCATTAACCAAATAGAAGATGTGATTGTCAGGCTGAAAATGATGTATCTTTTTCTTCTTTCTCTTCTCTCACATAATTATTTTTCAGAATATTTTGCATATAGTTAGCTCTTAAATACTATTTGCAATATTAATAGTAAAATAAATATTAAAGTGTACAGCCAGTTGTCAAATTTTAATTATAGCAATGATTTATTCTTCTCTCCCACCATAAACTGCTGAAAATATGAAGTAATTAAGATATTTTAAATTTCTCTCCATACTCTGGTATTTCACAACAAAGCAGTGAAATGTATTCCTTGCCATGCTACTGTGGAAGTTTTGAGAGCATTAAGATGGCTAAAAAAAAGTAGGCAGTGAGAAAGAGGAGAATTAAAAATATAAATAACACACAAACTGGACAAGCAGGTCTATAATAAATTGAAAGCTTATGGAATAAGCACAGGAATAGTGCTATTTTTCCAATGGAAATTGACCAAAATTCATGTGCATTTCAAAATAAAAAATGTTCACCAAATCACCTGTGGCATAAATCTTCTAAGTTCAGAAATTAAAATCTCTAAGGAAAACTCAGGAGTTACATGAAACCATTTGCTCAAGCCTGGTCGGGGGTTTTCCATTGTCTGGATGGAAAGAAGGCTCTGTTTGGCTGGGAGTTAGAAAGGAGTCGTAACTGACCATGGAGGATTGGGGGTGGGCAGAGGAGAGGGGGAGTCAGTGAGGAGCTGGAGAGGGGAGGGCTCTTGGCATGTTTCTCCCCACAGGCTTCTCCTCTGCTCCTGGGAAGCTCTTTTTGTCGCCTGATGCTTCAGATTTTCTCTGCAAATCGGGAAAGATGTTGCTTGCTGTGGGCTTTAAAGAAAGCAGTGATGGATGCGGTAAGGCAGAGCGCAGCGGGTCAGACTGATGTCATTGTTGCACAAATCTGGTATTCATAAAGTTATGATACTG
Source organism: Cervus canadensis (assembly GCF_019320065.1). Lineage (NCBI taxonomy): Eukaryota > Metazoa > Chordata > Mammalia > Artiodactyla > Cervidae > Cervus > Cervus canadensis. The sequence goes on along the minus strand of NC_057387.1, from coordinate 40,154,904 downwards.
GACTGCTGTCTGTCAGTTTGGTTAGATTTTTGAGGGGTCTCTGAGGCAAGTCATGAATAAAAAAGTAATAATGTGCTGGGTACCACCTGCTGTTCTTTAAACGATAGCGAAATTTCCCCTGATCATTTCTTTTCCATTAATCCTTTTTTTTTTCTGTTAGGCTATCTTTGAAAAATTGCTGACTTGGCAACTGAAAATGTTTTATCCACAAGTCCTTTGAAAGTATAATTGTATGAGAGTGCCTTTTGCTTATCTTTGCCCCCCCCACCTTTTTTTTTTTGTTTGTTTCTGTGTTAGAGGAAGAATAAAATAAATGATGCATCTTTATCCTCCACATAGCTTTATTTTTGAAACTTTGGAGACCAGGGAAATTCTCCACTGTGTGGGGTTTTAACCTTGAATCAGCAGCATGTCAGGAAGCATTAGCCAAGCACAGCATGACATGCATATGCAGATGGATTCAGTGTCTTCAGATGGTCATCAAGCAGAAATGAGTGGCTGGCAAACAAGCTCCAGAAACAAGAGTGCTTAATTAACCCCATCTCCCTCCCTGCACATTTAGGCTCCCTGGACACAAATACAATATGCCAATTATGGTAACACTTTCTGAGCTCAAATTTACCAAGAAATTCAAAATTGCATGTTCCATATTTTGTGAAGCCACTATTTCAAAATTGATTTTTAGGCAATGGTTACTTGAGATTCCTGTTGCCTCCACTGAAAATTGGCGGTTAGGAAGAACAGTGTATTTCTCTTGATGTCTCTCTGGGATAAATAACAAGAAAATAGGAGGCCAGGTTCTGGTTGTCCTCAAGTTCTCTTCTGGGCAGCTGGACTCATTCTGTCCTGCTTCTCCAGGGATCATGCTTGGCCTATGATCTTGGAGGAGAGAATCATGGAACTATGGAATCAGATAGCTTACCTGCATTTGTTAAGTTGTCCCTGATTCAGGTCAAGATGCTTTGACTCTTGATGGAGCCCAAGGAAATGATTCTGGTGTTTTCTTCAGGCCTGTGAGCTCAGTCTCAGAGAGAAGCAGTTTTTCCCTCCTGCAGTGGGTGCTGAGTTTGAGCAGTGATGGCTGAGTAGGTGCCTGGGAAAACAGCAGAGCTCACATTTGATTCAACATACTGAAGTGCTACGGGTTCCATCCCAGGTTGGGAAGGTCCTCTGGGGGAGGAAATGGCAACCCACTCCAGTATTCTTGCCCATGGACAAGAGGACCCTGGCAGCCTGTAGTCCATGGGTTCTCAGAGTCGGGGGCATGACTTAGTGACGAAACATCAACTTAAGTGCTAAGTGCTAAATGAGATTGCTTCCATTTCCTACTCTCAGGTTGACAAGAAATAAAAGAAAAAAGAAAGAAAGTGTTAGTCCCTTAGTGGTGTCTGACTCTTTGCAACCCCATGAACTTGGCCCACCAAATGCACCATCAAAAGGAGGGAGGAATGAAAATCAGGGGTTGGAATGAGTTGGCGGCTGAAGAGCAGGGGGCCAACCCTGGGACTGTGGGCACCCAAGCAGACAGTGAAAGTTTTTCATTCTACTCTACCTTCTTTACAAATTACTTAGCTAAAAACAGTTTTGGGGAACCCCTGAGTTCAGGTGTTAGAACTTAGAACTTAGCCATGTTTTTAGTTAGGTGGCCTTGGGCAAGCAACTTAACCACTCTGTGCCTCTGTTTCTTCATCTAAAGAGAGAAAATAATTTTTCACAAGATCATTTAAGGATAAAAGGTATGTCTCAGTTAATGGCTCCACCCTTCCTTTTCTTAACATCTTAATGGCCAAGCATGACTAGCTTTGCTGGACTGGTCCTCCAGAGGCCATTCCTTACCCCAGTTAGAATGGGGCACCAAAATTATTGCTGTAAATTTTGTAAGAAATGCTAGCTTCTGTGCCAAATTGCCAACTGTTTCAAGTAATGAAACTTCATAGGTGGTGGGTTCTTGGAAATGAGGTATTTGCTGTCTCAGTGCTGAGGGTAGGAAGTGAGACCTGGTCAGTTCATAAAGATCAAGCAGAACTTGATTTTATTGGAAGAATATGAGGATATGTAGTATAACAGATCCAGGTGAAGCAAGAAAATAAGAGTTTCTGGTGGCCAAATTGGGGCAAGGATAGAGTTAATGAGGGAAAATGGGAAAGAGGTGCCTTATATCGCCTTTGTGTTTTTGTATCTCAACTTCTTTTTTATCAGTTTGTAAGCTGAGGAAGCTGAGGTGGGGGATACATTGAAAATGTGCACACATACACACTAAAGCAAGGATACAGTCCTTTGAATTTGGAAAGAGGACGGTGGATATAGAATTTGCAAATGATCTTACTGTATTAACATTTTACATTTAGAATTTTAGAACCATAGGTGTATATGTCTCTTGGTCTAATTCTCCTAAGATCTAAGAATCCTGCTGGTATTACTTTCTCAATGATGCTCTAAAGCATTGCCCCACGTTCAGAGGTTTAACACAATACGTCTATTATCCTACGATTCTGCAGATCAGAAGTCCAACGTGGATCTTACGGGGAATGGGTCTGACAAGGAATCAACAGAATTGCATTTCTCCTCAAGGCTCCAGGGGAGAATCTGTTTCACTGCCTTTTCCAGATGCCATGGTCCTTTGCTTGTGGCTCCTTCTCCTATCTTCAAAGTATATTATTCCAGTTCTGCTTCCATCATCCCAACTCCTTCTCTGATTCTTACTCTACTACCCCTATCTCTCTCTTATATGAATCCTCTTATTTGGGCCCACTCAGGTAACCCCATCTCAAGGTCCTTAACTTAACCACACCTGCAAAATTCTTTATTTATTTATTTTTTCATGTAAAGCATTATATTCATAGGTTCCTGAGTTTAGGGTGTGGTCATCTTTGGGGGACCATTCTTAGTCTACCCTTCCTTCCTAAAACACTTGATCCTTGTGGTTAGGGGAGTGTGTGTGTGTGTGTGTGTGTGTGTGTGTGTGTGTGTGTTAGTCGCTCAGTTGTATCTGACTCTTTACGACCCCAAGGATGCTAGCTCAGCAGGCTCCTCTGTCCTTGGGATTCTCCAGGCAAGAATACTGGAGTGGATTGCTATTCTCATCTCCAGTGGATCTTCCCAACTCAGGGACTGAACCCAAGTCTAACGGGTTGCATGAAGTTTCTTTACCGTCTGAGTCACCAGGGAAGCCCTTGAGGTTAGGTTTACACCGCTTTTTGAACTCCTTCTGAGGTAGCCCATTCTATTATTGTAACTTAAACATTATCTGAATCAATTAGTTAAATGAAGGAATGAGTGAGTGGAAGAAGCCATGTCCTCTTATTCTTCCTTTTCTCTGGCCTACGCTGAGCTGGACAGGAATAGCAGTAGGAGTATTTGCTAGAATTTTGGTCTCTATATTGAGTTTTGACAGGCAAATTTCCAAAAGGATAGTAGCTTGGCTAACCCCAAGTCAGGAAAGTCTTGCAGGTTTATAAATGAATGGAATAACAAGGAATAACAAGGATGGAATAACAAGGCCTCTTTATTTCTATCAACAACTTCTGTGATTAATTGTAATTCATGTACATACAACTGTGTAGCCTACATACAAATTCTTCTACTGTTACTGCAAAGGACAACATCAACATTGCCTTGAGCCAATTCAGATAAACATCAATAAGAAGTAATTTATTTATCCATTTACTTGCTACGGAATCAGTAGGGAGCCTTTCTCAACCCGAGGCTGTCCATTTTCAAAGGAGTAAGGTACAATAAGTGAAGGATCCCTGAAGCTCTGTCTAAGACTGTGCTCTTCTCGTTTGCTTTTGTAATAGAGTTATTACTAGTCAAACTATTTCAGAAAGCTCTTTTCTGTTGACAATATTTTCAGGTAGCTCTCTCAAGTCTTTTTAGTTCAGTCCTCTGATGTACAAAATATGTATAAAATATAAAGTTTTCTGTGTAACATCTCTTTTCCCCCCAGATGTGTAGAATTGACTTTCTCATATACTAGCTAACAACTTCTCATTAGAAAACTTTTGTCAAGCATTGAACAGAGCTGATGTCTTAGCTGTGAGACTGGTCCTAATAACTGAACCCCCAAATCTGTCCAAGTACTCTAAGTGATCATTTAAAGTGAATACTTCTGCTGCTACACGCAGCCACTGAACAGATGAGCCCCTGTTCCTGCTGCTCTGGTTCTGGCCCTCATCTCAGTCTGATGGCATTTTGCAATCATTGTCTCCAACATTTTATTAATCACTCTGTGTTCAGATTTTTTTATTGAAGTATAGTTGATTTATAAATGTTTGGCCAATCTCTGCTATACAGCAAAGTGACTCAGTTATACACATACAGACTTTTTTTGTATATTCTTTTCCATTATGGTTTATATAAGCTTTCCACATGGTGCAGTAATAGAGAATACACCTGCCAACACAAGAGATGCAGGAGACTGGGGGTTTGATCCCTGGGTTGGGAAGATCCCCTGGAGGAAGAAATGGCAACCCACTCTAGTATTCTTGCCTGGAAAGCTCCATGGACAGAGGAGCCTGGCAGGCTATAGCCCAAGGGGTCACAGTCAGACAAGGTTGAGTGACTGAGCACACACGCACATTGGATAAATTTCTCTGTGTTATTTACACTAAAACCTTGTTGTTTATCAATCCTATAAATAATAGTTTACATCTGTTAATCCCAACTCCCAGTCCTTTACTCCCCTTGGCAACCAAGAGTCTCTTCTCTATGTCTGTGAGTCTGTTTCTATTTTGTAGATAGGTTAATTTGTGGCATATTTTAGATTCTTCATATAAGTGATAGCATATATTTTCTCTTTTTATCCCAGTAAATAGTAAGGAGTGGAATTGCTGGGTCACAAGTAAATTTACATTGAACTTTATAAGAAATTAACAAACTATTTTCCAAACTAGTTATACCATTTTATACTCTTATGAGCATCAAGCACCATCTGAAAGTTCTAGTTGCTCCATATGCCCACTGGCAGTTGGTATAATCTTTTAAATTTTAACCATTCGAATGGGTGTTCAGTAAAATCTTATTCTGGTATTCCTTTTCATTTCATGTATCATTTTGGACATCTTTTCATGTGTTTATGGCTATTCAGATATCTTCTGTGAAGAATCTATTAACATTTTTTTTACCCAATTTTAAATTGGGTTGTGTTATTATTTTGAGTTTCAAGATGTTTTTATATATCCTAGATATAATTCTTTTATTAGATATATACATTGTAACTATTTTATCCCAGTCTGTAGCTTGACTTCTCATTCTCTTAATAGTAATCCTTAATTTTGATGATGTCTAATGTATTGGTCAAGGCTATGGTTTTTCCAGTGGTCATGTATGGATGTGAGAGTTGGACTGTGAAGAAAGCTGAGCACCGTAAAATTGATGCTTTTGAACTGTGGTGTTGGAGAAGACTCTTGAGAGTCCCTTGGACTGCAAGGAGATCCAACCAGTCCATCCTAAAGGAGATCAGTCCTGGGTGTTCATTGGAAGGACTGGTGCTGAAGCTGAAACTCCAGTACTTTGGCCACCTCATGTGAAGAGTTGACTCATTGGAAAAGACCCTGATGCTGTGAGGGATTGTGGGCAGGAGGAGAAGGGGACGACAGAGGATGAGATGGCTGGATGGCATCACCGACTCGATGGACATGAGTTTGAGTAAACTCTGGGAGTTGGTGATGGACAGGGAGGCCTGGCGTGCTGCGATTCATGCGGTTGCAAAGAGTCAGACACGACTGAGCAACTGAACTGAACTGAATGTATTGGTTTCCTTCCTATTGATACTAAAACAATTTACCAGATATAGTGGCTTAACACAACACAAATATATTATTTTGAAGTTCTTGATATCAGAACACCAAACCAAGTTGGCAGGGCTGGAGTCTCCAAGGGAGAGTCCATTCCCTTGCCTTTTTCTCACTTCTCAAGGAGGCATGCATTCCTTGCCTGGTGATACCATGTCACTCTGACCTCTCCTTCCATCCTCACATTGTCTTCTCTGACTCTTGGGTCTCTTACTTCCCTCTTAGAAGGACCCTTAGTCCCTCCTTGATAATCCAGGGTAGTGACCCACTTCAAGACCCTTAACATATCACAGCAGCAAAGTCCCTTTTGCCACATGAGATAATGTATTCACAGGTTCTGGAGATTAGCATCCAACATGTTCATTTGTTAAATGAATAATGATGAACCTTCTGTCACAGAGCACAGAACTCTCCTCATGATGGTGTTGCAGACTGACACTCACAGCAACTCTATTTGACTGTGAAGAAGGATGGTGAAGAGCCAATTTTTTAGTTAGGCAAAATGCCAACTAACTATTGGTATACGAAGGCTCAGTGGTAAAGAATCAGCCTGCCAATGCAGGAGATGCAAGAGACTCAGGTTTGATCCCTGGGTTGGGAAGATACTCTGGAGAAGGAAATGACAACCCGCTCCAGTATTCTTGCCTGGGAAATCCCATGGACAGAGAAGCCTGGCAGGCTACAGTTCTTGGGATCACAAAGAGTCAGACATGACTGAACATGCATGCATACAAAGGGATATTCTAATATCCACATCAGAGTTTTGGTAAATGAACTTCAATATTGTATATGATAATCTTATAAAGTGAAGTAAAAGTCACTCAGTCGTGTCCGACTCTTTGTGACTCCATGGACTGTACAGTTCATAGAATTCTTCAGGCCAGAATACTGGGGTGGGTAGCCTTTCCCTTCTCCAGGGGATCTTCCCAACCCAGGGATTGAACCCGGGTCTTCTGCATTGTAGGTGGATTCTTTACCAGCTGAGCCACAAGGGAAGCCCAATCTTATAAAAGGTTAGATTATTAAAGCATTATTTCTCATAGTCTCATGTGGATGAAAATATTCTTAAAGCTCAGATTGCTGGGTTAAAACTCCACCCCTAGAGATTTTTAAATCTGTGGTAAAGTTCAAGAATTTGCATTTCTAACAAGTTCCCAGGTGCTGTTGGTGCTTGTTAGCCTGGGAATCTCATTTGAGAACTGCTGAATTAGAGAAATAGTTTGTCAAGAGCTGTTCAACCAGTGTTTTGCAAAGTGTAGGACAAAGGTCATCTGTGTAGGAATCACCAGTTGAGCTTGTTAAAGATTCTGATCATCCAGGCCCTAATACCAAAGGTTTGGATTAGTAGCTTTGGAGAAGAACCTGTAAATCTGTTTTAAAGAAATTCTCCTGGGGAGTCTGACATCAGTAAGGCTTGTAACCCACTCTGTTAAACTGTATGAAGCTCTTTCAAGCCATCAGCCACCACCGAGCTCTGGGTCATAAGCAGGTGATTACAGTGTCATATTCTTACCTTTTATCGGTATCATTATGGTATAGAGTTAAGCTCCAGGATTTTTGGAGCTTGATAGAGAAGGGTTCAGGTACTATGTATGCCACTTTTTATTTGGGTGACTTTGGACAATAAGACAATCATTTGGGGCTTTAAATTATTTATTTTTAAATATTTATTTATTTATTTTAGCTGTGTTGAGTCTTAGTTGTGACCTGAGACTTTTTCCATGCTCATGGGTTTAGTTGTCCCACGGCATGTGGGATCCCATTTCCTTAATCAAGGATTGAACCTGCATCCTCTGCATTGGAAGGTGGATTCTTAACCACTGGACCACCAAGGAAGTCCCTGGAGCTTTAAATTCTTTAATTTGTAGAGTGGAATAATGAGACAAGTACTACATAATAATTAATTAACATGGTATCTGATACTTAGTAAGTAAGCAATCAATAAATAATAGCTCTTCTATGATTTCCTCCTATTTCCCATTCCCAGTAGGGTTATATTTGATTTGACCCACTAGACCTGTCTCTTCTGGAATGGGGGAGACTCTCTTCCTAGTTTTCTATCCCAGTTGACATGAATCAAGAAAGGCATCAGTGGGAGGAATAGCAGAGGAAAAGATGAGAAGGATTGGGAACCTAAGAGCAGAGAGAAAAAGACTGCTCCGGGTGGTGCTGGTGACAAGTGAGCAGATACAGAGATTCTTTGGGAAGTGGTTTACTGCCTGTTTGGTTACAGGTCCCATCCACATTCATAATGCCACACATGTCCTCCTGCTACACTCTCCAGGACTCTGCAATGGATGCTCGTGCACACTTAGAGTGATGGATGGACATGTTTGTACTGACTTAGAAGAGGGATATTAGAAGAGGTGGAAGAGGATAGTCAGGAAAAATGAGGAAAACTTCTCAGCTTCAAAAGAGACCATAAAGCCTGGAGCTATTTTCAGTGTGGCCCCAAAGCCTGGCACCGTTTCTCATTTTGTTGACTTATTTTATTTTTCTGCATCTGTCTGGTCATACCCAAGAGAAGGGATAATATTTTTTCCTGAGTCCTTGCAGCACAAGGCCAAGTAGACGGACTCTGGGAAAGAGAGTAAGTGAACGTTTTGGCCTTATCTGTTCAAGTGATCAAATAGCCTTTCTCACAGAGCCATTATTTTCTCTTGTCCTTTTAGGTTGTGTGTGTGTGTGTGTGTTGAGTGTCTTCATGTCCAAATGTATCTGAAACTTAAAGGACATGATATTCTGCTACTTTGGGCTTCAAAAGAATCCTTTCTAGCTCTTTTCTTGCTTGTGCTGAGGTTTATTACATATATAACATATTCTTTTCATGAACTCTGAACATTTATAATTCCCAACAAACATGAGACAACAGGCCTAAAATTCAAAATGAAAACAAAATAAAAACAAAAAACAGCCTTCTATTTTCTACTCACATACATGGTCATTTCTGATCAGAACCAAGTCCCAAATTGTCGTATTTTCAAACTTGAAGGCAATTAAAGACCAAGAAACAGAGGCTCAGAGTATTTAAGTTATGCAGTAGTGCTGCTCATTTAATTGGTCTCATAAAACAGATATGTGGTGTCTATTTCAACACTCAAATTCACCAAGATTTACCCTACCACCCTTGATTTGAATCCACAGTTCCATAGCTATTAAAATCCTAAATGGATTCAGAAAAACATACCTGTGATGAATAGTACACTAAGACCTAAATCAAATCCATTTGACTTCCATGGATTTATAAGTCATTTTATAAGCTGGCTAATTAATTTATCAGAATAAGTTTCTGGAATATGACTACCCTCATTCCCCACCATGGGAGAGGATAATTAAAAGCCCTCAGTGAATGGCTTCTTTCCTAAGAAGGGGCACCTTACTGGTGATCTGTGAGACTGCCTCCTGCCACGGTCAAAGGCAGATGCTCGTTTCTGCTCAGTGTGTTTGGCGTTTTCAAACCTCCTGAAAAGGATAAAACTGAGCTAGATATTTCCAAGTATAAATTAAACAAACAAAAATTTAAAATTTTAGGTTTTCTGTTTCAACTTAAAATTTTTTTACTCTTACTTTAAAAATATTGTCAATACATGTACATAGCTATGAAATAATGATAAGTGATAATCTTCTGTCCTATTTCTTCCCATCCCTGAGTGAAACATTTTTAATTCTTTTTGCTCTCTCCTCTGGTTTTAACCTTAATATACTATTACTACTTGATTCTTAAGTTTTAGACATTTCTACTGGCTTCTTTTTATGGTGGTTGAGGACTTGGCTCTCCACCACCCTCCAAATTTCTTCCCTTCCTTTTCTCACTTATGGCATATAATAAGACCACAGTTTTAGTGGAGTTGAAATTCAGTCTTCACATTCTTATGATGGTGTAAGTAAATATATTTTACTGAATAATCTACTATTATATTATTGTTCCTCCTTATTATTTTAAAAAACATTTTCTTGGAATGTAAAACTGCTTTATTTTTTTTTCAGTCCCACAATCTCTTATATACCCACAAATGTTTTCCAAATGCTCTACTAGATCTACTGCACATGTTTAAGAAGATTTTCCCAAACAGTGTAACATGATCCTTCATCAGTCGTCACTCTGGTGTATACACGCTTCTGCTTCAATTTCTTTTTTCTCCACGCCTGCTGCACAGAATCAGCTTGGGACCTCAACCTGCTTTTGTGTGGGATTTCCCGTCTCCTTAATCATGTACTTTCTTCTTCCTCATTTAATTCCTTCACTTTTTTTTGTGTAATTCTTCTTAAATTTAAAACTTAAATTTTTTAAAAATTAAAAAGTTACAGTTCAGGGGGAATATGAATCCATATATACTTATCACTCATATTAAAAAATTGTCACGTTTGCCACATTTAATACATGAGCCTCTTTTTTTTCCCTCCTCCCTCTCCTCTCTACTCTGCTCTCCTGCTCTCTCTCTTCCCTTCTCCCTTGCTAAAGTGTTTTAAAGTGAAAGCCACTATTTTAAGTCACGACACTGGATGAGCAGACTACATTCTATATACATAGTGACAAAGAGACTCTGCATCACCCAAGTTGCTGACATCTGCACACAGGAAGGTTTTTCCTTTTTCAGTTACCTAAGCCAATGCATTCTTTTTTCAAGGGACACTGAGTTAGGTTTCTGGCACATGCAAAATTTTCAAGTTGACCAGAAATTTTGGCACACTGATTTCAGAACTTTTTTTTTCAAGATCATTGCACTTAAACTAATCCCCAAATAAACTTGCTCTTCATGCTATCGGTATCCAGTAGGTGATATGTTTAATTTATAGTATTCAGCTATGGACACATAAATATAAAATAATGTGATGTTGGCCTCCTTTGAAAATATACTTCTTGTGTAATACCAGTATAAAGATTAAGATTTGACATTCAATGGGAAAACTATTTTGTTCATTAGGAACTGTACAAAATTGATGGCAAAGGGCTTCCTATATCCATTAAAGAAACATTATATAGCTCAGTTAACATTAATCTAGGAGAGTAAATATAGCAGTCTTTGTATCACAAACCAGTAGGTGATGGAACATTTGATAACTAGAAATTGTGTCTATGAATTAGCACATTGGCTCCCATAAAATTGTAAATTCCATAATAGTATTTTCATTCAGGTATTCTTATCTTCATTATTAAAAACAAGAGCATTTTTGTAATTCTTTGTGTTTTCTGAATTGTATTAACAGAATAGCTGAAATCAATTTGATGTGAATAGTTCAGACATGCTGATAAAAATCTCTTCCTGATCACTTTCTTATATATGGCTCCATTCTCCATGAGATCTTTTGCTTTTAACAGTACACAGACCCCAGAAACGTGCAGCTTTCTGGATAAATAACTTCATTTCTAGTTCTATTTTCTCCTCTTAGATCTTTATCCCCAGCAGATAAGGAAATTAGGTTTATTATGAACAATTTATTGAGGTATTTACAATAAGTTCTTCCCATTAATCTTATTTATGCTGTGCTTCACATTAGTAATCATCTTCTGAAAAGGTTATGCAAAAAAAGTTTGGAGTAGCAGGGATTAATAAACTTATTCACATAAGTGTTTATTAACATACGTATTGATGTGACATAAAGAGTAAAATGCTTCCCCCTAGTGACAAAGAAAAGCATAATTATAACTCAATTTAATAGGAATCATCTCAAATTCTTACCAGTAGGTTGGGTGAAAATATTTAACCAAGTGGTTATTTTAATGATGGCAATAGTATTTTTTAACTCCCAGAGATTTTGACATGATCTCATCTTACTAGCCTCCTAAACCTGACCATGGAAGGTTGTGTTTTCTAAAAATGGCAGGTTCTGTTTTCTAAAAATGGCTAGATACTTATTCCATTCACCATGTGCTTCTTGAATTAAGACAACCTTCTTTTCAAGAGGTGTGGTGTGTGCTTTCTCCTCTTGAATTTTTTTTGAAGGGGAATAGTGACTACTACTTGGACTAAGTGTGCAGTTAGAAGTGATGCTGTGTGGCATCAGAGGCTAGCCCATAAATAGGATGCAACTTGTGCATGACTTGCTCTCTCCTGGGATATGCACCTCGAAAGTTCCAAGCTATCATGTAAGACATCCAGATACTCTAAAACCACCAAGCTGGAAAGACCATGTGGAGAGACCAAAGGGAGACAGAGAAAACCATCAGAAGATTCCCAGATGTTCCAATCTTCCCAGCCTGGGTGCCAGACATGTGAGTGAATGAGCACCCTCTGCCTGCAACCATGTGAGAAAGTCAGAGGGGGAACTGCCCGGCTGGGTCCAGTCAAATCCCACAACCATGTGAAGAAACATTCAGTTTTTAAGGCACTAAGGTTTGGTGGGTAGTTACACAGTCATAGTAAATAGAACACTGGCTCTTCTGCATGGTTCCCTCATTCAGAGACCAGCATCCTTATTCATACGACAGTCCCCAATTTTTCACATCACTTTGTTTCAAACTTTTCTGAGATCCAGATGGGGAGTTCCAACTGCGTATGTAAATTTCCATGGTCTCAAATGTCCCTGTTGGGCGATACTGCAAATCACATAGCAATAGACAGCAGTGTGCTCTCCATTCAGGGAGGACAGCCAATAGCAGGCAGCAATAATGCCATTTGCCACGGTCACCGAAGTTGTGTGAGTCTATTAATGAGACAGGAGGAAAAAAGGTTTTCTCTCTATATATGCAGGAATAACCTACACAGTGACATAGAAAAATGATTAAAAAGATACCCGTCTCAAAGCACTAGCAATTCTCTGACATGGGGCTAGAAATGTAAAATAGATGAAGAAAGACTCCAGTTCTCCTTAAACCTCTGTATTGCTTGGATCTTTTACAACAAGAATCCAAGCAACTGAGGGAGTCTGAGGCTGAGAGCTGCTACTTGCCACATCCAAGGTCACTCAACAGTCAAAATCTAGAGCTGGATTTAATTCAGAATTATTTGCAGTGTACTTTGTCTGGTACCTGCCTTTGCCCATCTGTATGTGCCTTGCATATTTTCCTGTTGTCATCTGAGCATGTACAAAGAAAAATGACCATATGGGCTATATTTCTGGCTGTTTTCTTTTAATTCCAGCATTTGCATATGAGGTCATAGTTATTTAATTTTGCTTTACTGCTTCCTCATATCCCCCTTCAAGTTATTAAAAGTGTTGATGGTGGGAAGATTAAAAAAGTCTTTGGTGTTACCCAGAAAATAGAAGCTGTACACCAGTAGAATTGATCCATAGTCTTCTTAGAGAAATTAGCACCAGCAATAGATCTGTGTTTTCCTTCACAGAAAGGTTCTATAGTCAGGATTTAAAAAATTTTTCCATGCGTTAATTGTGAACATATCTTGTTTATAACTGAGAATTTGGGGTCATGATTCAACTGTCATTAATGTGCAAATTGTCTCAAGATATCCTTTTTTCCTTCTTACTTAGTTTTTATAGCGATATAACAAGGAAAAGAAAAATGCATATGTATCCTCTTAAAAAATGTGAAATTTTACAAAACAGGTAATTTATAGAGTTAAACTATATAATTCCTTCATTTATAAAAGAAATTCCTTTAAATGGCATGAATCTAATACACTTAGTATTTTGTTTATAGATCACAAGGAAACAGGAGGTAATGATGGGAGAGAAGCCCGAGAAAGGTAAAATGTTTTAGGAAACAGTAGTGATTAAAGATCAATAAAAAATGAAAAAAAAAAACCCACTTGGAAAATGGTTAGGCCAAGAGGAAAATATTAAATTCATAGTAAGTTTCCTAAAAATGTGATATCAAATGAACATTTTTATGGTTTGTAAGATGGAAAGTGTCTTTTCCTTTGTAATAATAGCTATCTTTCACACCAAGGAGAGGTATGATTGTGTATTTTGTGAAAACAAGACATGCCATGAATGATGAAAATGATAAAGGGCTCTATTTCAGCAAATCACTTGCAGAAAACAAAGCCCCAGACAACTGGATAGAGCTCCAGCATTGTTGAAAGTAGAATACTGTTTCATTATTCTACCATGCACTTTGAAATCTAGACATTATTGCCAAATATAAAAAGGTGATCTGTACATTTGTATGCTGAATAGCATGCATTCTTAATGCCTTTTGGTGATTTTGTTGTAAGAGCATATTTAGTCCTTGCTTTCATTTTTACTATCGAAGTAAATTAAACCATCTATAAAGTCCTAAACAGCCAAGCTCTTTTCTCTCTATTTGTCAGCAAGAATTAGCTGGGCTCTCAGAAAAGGACTTTTCCCCTGCTCATCTGCTATAGCAGCTTTGTTTTGCCAAGATGGCTACAGATATGCAGGCTGCATAGGAAATACCAGCCTGTGATATTGCTTTCCACTGTTGGTGGGGAAGCAGATTCAGAAATCTAGGGAGTCAGTCATTCAAGTGTTTTACTAACATAGCCTGGGGGTCTGGCCATGGACTCAAATCTGAAATGGAGAGACATAGACTGAATCTGCTGTACCATAGCATATTAGAAAAATCTCTCTTTCTTCCCTCCTAAATAGCAACACCCTTATTGCTATTTCCTCTCAAATGTAGAAATAATATATACTTTGAGGAAAAAATTATGTATGATGTAGAAAGGGAAATTCTCTCCCCTTCCCCTAATGCCATCATCTCCTAGACATAACCCATGATTAATAGTTTGTTATAAATCATTCTAGATATTTCCTATAAATGAGAACATAGTTTTGTTTCTCGGAAATGAAAATATGCCTTTTTGTTTCGTTGTGAGCTCTTTTACCTTAGCACTGTGTATTGGGCATCTCTCTGCATAGCTATCTACAGACCTATAGCTCATTCTTCAAACTGCATTATTATTATTTATTTCACAGAACCTAAAATGATGGGCATTACCTGTGTTATATATGATGCACAAGAAATATATTTTCACTTCCATTTTTCCATGCTTAATGTTTCATTTCCTCTGAGAAATCCCTCCAATGCGGAATTGTGGGGTCAAAGAGTATGTGTGATTTACACTGTAGTGCGCGTTGCCAATGGCCCTCCAGAAATATCCTAAATACATTCCCACTGGATGTGTACAAAAGCATACACCTCCCACATCTTTGCCCAAACCGGATATTGTCAGTCTTCTTAATATTTGTCAAACTGATAGGCAAAAACCAGTATCTAATTTTACTATACTTTACATAAGAACTGTTTTTTCCTCTTTCCAAACGTAGATCTAGTTGTGTTTTCTTCAGGAGAAGGCTCTATCCTCTGCTTTGGGGAGCCTCTATCCTTTTGCTCTGTCCCTGCTTCCAGCTTTGGCCCATCCAGCTTGTTAGGGCATTGCTGGTCATTGTTGATCTTTTGCTGTATCATTCTTTTGCTTTTCCCCTCGCTGAGCAGAGGTGTATTTTCTTTCTGTCTCTGACATAGATTCTCACTGTATTTATACACACACACACACACCCCACAGAATCACAAATCACCATCAAAAACACAACACAACACAATCTCTCCCCACTCACACACAAAATAACATATGCAATCCTATCACACATACCATAGCGTCTAATAGAGTGTTGCTGCAGCAATCACAATCAAATAAGATTTGATTTTCTGACCAGAGCAGAGGCCCATCACTTTTCTAGGACATTTCGAATACTTCCAGATGACTGTGGCCTTTCCTGGGTGTCACTGTCATCATCTCAGTTCCCCGGTGCCTTGCTCGTAGAAATTTTCTACAAGCTATTTCCTCCATGCTGGGCACATCTGCACTCTCCCAGCACAGAGGCTGCTGTTAAAAAAGGCAAGAACTGAAGTTCTTGTGTACAGACTCAAATATACAGGAAATGCTTTAAATCTCTTCTCTCACCCACATCAATATGTATTATTTCCCCTTGAATTCTGGCACATGGATTTCGAAGAATTAAGCTATGGAAAGGCTGAAATAGATCCAGTTTTGTCTAGTTTCTGCAGAGAACATTCTGATTTACCATTAGCCCAATGTTTCTTTCCGAATGCAGTTTTCTTTATTGATTTCTTCCCCTCTGTCACCAGCATTGCTCAAAACAGAACTACTAAAATTTGCTGACCTCTTTCTTTCCTCCGAGGTTCTTAGCAATAAGACTTATGCAGAACATATCCTTCAAATCCACTACTTAATTAAAATACAAAGTTAGATTGGGAAAACATAAATAACAGAGCTGGTAAGGAATTTGTATATGAACACAATTTCTCCCTCTAGTTTTCTGTGTATAAATCTGGGTCCAGCTCTTTAGAGAAAAGTTTGCATAACACAGTTATGAGCCAAATGGGCCTGAGTTTGCACCCTATGTCTGTATGAACTCATGATAATTTTCCTTTCTGAGCTTCATTTTTTTAGGGGGTGTATAAAATGGAGTTAATAAAAGTACCACTAGCCATGAGGATTAAATAGGAACATTGGACAATATAAGACTTCACTAAATGTAATAATGTTACTACCTGGTAAAAATATTATTTTTATTCATTCAAAAGTCTAGGGAGATGTGTTTGGATGTACATTTTAGTTCTCTTATATGTGATACTGGACTTCACTAGTATATGAAATTAGTCAAAATTCGTGGAACCCCTAATGTCAACTAGACTCAAAGATAACCCAGACATGGGTCCCATTCTCAAAGATTCTCATTTCCCTTGGAATGCAGAAACTGTGTATTGTGTGTACGTTGTGACAATAATTATTGCTAACATTTATTGTCTGTGTGCTATGTGGTAGACTCTAAGTACTTTGCATGGATTAGTTCATTTAATCCCCATAGTCAAATATGTGAGGAATATGCTTCTACTATGCCCATTCTATGGATGATTAAACTGAGGCAATTGAATTTAAGGAGTTATCCTAGTTTGCTAGGATGAGGTAGGGTCAGGTGCATGAACTACACCACTTTAGTGGAGGTGTGTGGGTAGGAGGGGGGAACATAGTCCTAGAAGAAGAAATACTTCCTTCCCCAAATTCTTCATTCTTCTTTTTTAAAAAAGCCTTCATTGAATTTGTTGCAATGTTGCTTCTGTTTTATGTTTTAGTGTTTTTGACTGGGAGGCAAGTGGGATCATAGCTCCCTGACTAGGGATTGAACCCATACACCCTGCATTGGAAGGTGAAGTCTTAACCACTGGAATACCAGGGAAGTGCCCCTTTCATCTTTTTTAACTTGTGACTTTTCTCACAACGTTCTTCATTCTTTTGGTTTTAGTCACAGAAGGGGTTTTCCTCTTGTCAATGTGCAAATACCACTGGATAGGGTTAACCCACAGAAGATAAAAGTCCTTCTGCAAAGTTCACCAGGTCTTTAAGGTGGTGAGTCAGCAGAGAATCTGAGGCACTGGTTGAGAGGGAGGAGCCCTGGGCTGGAGGGCAGGGAAGAAGAGTGGAATTAGGAGCGTGATGTGCAGCCTCCAGACACATCCTCCCTTGATTAACATATGCATGGCTCCATCCCTTTGCTATTCACCTGAAACTATCACAGCACTGTTAAATGGCTATTGTTGTTGCTGGTTCAGTCACTAAGTCACGTCTGACTCTTTGAGACTCCACCGACTGTAGCATACTAGGCTCCTCTGTCCTCCACCCTCTCCTGGAGTTTGCTCAAATTCGTGTCCATTGAGTTGGTGATGTTATCTAATCATCTCATCCTCTGCCACCCCCTTCTCAGCTATACTCCAATATAAAACAAAAAGTTTTCGGAAAAGACACATCCTACTTTTTATGTTTATGTATTTATTCATATCTGCTCTGGGAGCTCTATATTCCTTTCTATAGGTCTGGAGTTTTTCTGACATCATTCTCCTTCTGTCTAAGCAACTCACTTTATTATTTCATGTGTCTCTGCACTGATGGTGACAAATTTACTTGGCTGGCCTTTCTGCAAATGTCTTTATTTCACCTTGGTTTTTGAAGGATATTTGGCTGGATATAGAACTTTATGCTGAGAGTTTTCTTTGTTTCTGCTTTTATTTATACACATACACAAATTTCTTTCAAAGATTTATACTGTTTAATGCCAAAATAAATTTGGGGTTAAAAATACATGTATGTTTGTATGTTAAACATAAAATATATGTATGTATGTTAAAAATATATGTGAAGTGAGATATAAGACAAGGACAACTGGGTGGGGAGAATTATACTGATAAAAGTTTATTACACTGTTCATGAATAAATATAAAATTTGAAGACAAAAGGAAAGACTCATCCTCCCTTCCTGTCACTCGGGCAGAGCTTTGTCTCGTCTGGCCCTTCTCTGGAGAAGGAAATGGCAACCCACTTCAGTATTCTTGCCTGGAGAATCCCATGGACAGAGGAGCCTGGCGAGCGACAGTCCATGGGGTCACAAGAGCTGGACACGGCTGAGCAACTAAACTGCCACCACCACCTGGCCCTTCACAGGGTCTGTGAGTCCCACCTGCTTTCCTGAAACCACTCTTCACCTACCATGCCCCTTTTTAAAGACTTTTTCTTTAAAATGTGATTATTTTTAAAGTCTTTATTGAATTTGTTGTAATTTTGCTTCTGCTTTACATACTTTTTGATTTGTTGGCCAGGAGGCTTGTAGGATCTTAGTTCCCTGACCAGGGATCTAACCCACACCACCTTCATTAGAAAGACAAAGTCTTAATCACGCGACCACTAAGGAAGTCCTCCTGCCTGCTTATTAATCCCTCCTCTATTTTAGGACTTTTACCTTATTTTATATCCTCTATTCCACCTTTTCTCTCTTCCTCTAAGGCATAAGATGGGTCCAGGATTAAGGATTTGGGGCATCCCACTCCCATGGAAGCACAGGTGCTTGTTTGTAATTCTTTTACAGTTGATAGTCTTTTCTCAGAGGTAACTTAGGAGGCATTTTTGAGAGCCCATTTTATTTTTTTTAAGAAAGGGAATGAAGAAGATAGCTTTTTACCACTATTTATTTTTTAATTATAAAAGTTACACTTATTAAAGAACATTTGAAAATATAGAAATACATCATGATAAAAATCACTCCTAGATACTGTTCTGTCTCCAGGGGATCTTCCCAACACGGAGATCAAACCTATGCCTCCTGTGTCTCCTGCATTGGCAGGTGGATTCTTTACTGTCTGAGCCACTGGAGAAGCCCCTAGATACTGTTAATAATTTGGGAGAATATTTTAGACCATTTAAAAATATTGTCTGGTTTTTAAAACACAGTGTAATCATTTTATTTACATGTATACATGCTTAACTACATTTGCCTGTATATATAAAATATTTGTGGATGTATATATAAATATTGTCTCTCTCTATATAAAATTCTGTGGGGGCAGAAAAGGATTTCATTAAGATTCAGTCCTTATGTGCTAGTCACTTCAATCAGCCCAGGTCTATTGACTTCTGTATCGAATGTCTGTCATCACAGCTGTGTTTTAAACTAAATTGACCACTTGGGCATCTGTTAACCTTTCAACACTGCTTTGTGATATAGGTGCAATCTCAAATCTTTCCTGATTCAGTCTTGCGAGTTTGAGCTTTCCCTGACATCATTCTAATGCGCTAGAACGTAGGAGATTTCACTTCTCTCACTCATTGGCAAGTATCTCAGACTCTTAAGGGCATCTCTCTCACAGCGCTCCTCCATATCCTTTCACTCTGCTGCCTGTTCAATACTAGATTATGGAACTGAAGCTCTAAGAAGGGACAAGAAGGCAGAAATGGAGAGGTGATTGGGAAGGTTGCCATTGTCTGAGTGTGCGATAAAGATCCTTTCCCGGACACTATGAATGAGGCTGCCTTCCTGATGAAGGATTGATTTGCTCAACAGAATGTATGGGAAATGACAGAGAAACAATAGGAAGCAGAGGGCGTGGTGGGGAGCAAGATGAGTAGCCCCTTCAGAAAGTTTAGACTCTGTTTTTAGGACGATGACTCCAGGGATTTAGATTAAAATTAAAATGAGAATCTTAGCATTATTCTCCCAAACTCTTCATGTGATTTCTTTTGAGTAAAGGATAATAAATGCAGCAACTGAAAATATTGGGAAGAATTATTTATCAAGAACTCTTTAATTGTAAGTAGTTGTTCCCCCCCTACCCTCGACCCACTCTAAAAAATCTTTTATCTTCACAGGGGATATGCAGTCCCCTCGGAACTATAAAATAAGGGAAGGGGGAAGTCCTCCTTCCTGTGGAGATAATTGGAATGGAAACACTTCATATGCTTTAGAGTAGGAAATTGTGGAACTAAATTGTACACAAAGAACAAAGGAAGTTATTCAGCATGTCAACCTTGCCCCTGTATTGGCTTTGAACCCAGTCTGGAACTGAAATTAAGCTTTGCCATAGCAACACTAAAGATTTCTTTAGGCTAAAAGCACCTTTGTAGGAAAAAATATGGGATGATCTCAAGAGGGACGGGATATGTGGAAGTAGGAAGAAATGCATTTTAATAGATAAAACCCTGAAGTGAAAATTCAGACTCCTTCTAATCCGTGATTAAACCTTGTGACAGAAGAACCTTTAATCCTTTATAGTAAATCTCTTGTACTGGTTTCTTCAGCTCTTCTGATACGTTGATGTGAAGTCCCTAGGGATCTTCTTTGCTTAGGCAAAGAGTTCCATCCATGTGTATAATTGTCTCCAGATACCAAGCCCTTGTAAAGGAGAACTGTTTAACCTTGCTTGTTATCACTGATTCATGTCAATACCTAGTCCATGGGTCATACTATGGCCAAATCTAGCCCAGTCACATTTTCCTAAATGAAGTTTCTTAGAACTCAGCCACCCCTTCAATTACATGGTCTATAGTTGCTTTTGCACTATCACAGAAGAATTTAGTTTCAACAGAGATCATATGACCCACAAAACCAAAAATATTCACTTTCTGACCCTTTACAGGAAAAGCTTGCTAAACATTGCTAGTTGATTAAAACATGGAAAGGCCAAATTTCTAGGTTTAAATTTGCATTTCCTATATCCAGTCCCAGAAATCTCCCATGTCAATTGTTCTCTCTGGTCAGATAATATTGCACATGGCCTCTGCCCATATTTCTATAACATTTTTCCTGCCAAGCACAGCGGTACTAAAATAATAATAATAATAATAAACAGTGGTTTGAATTTTTTGTAGATATTTTATTTATGTTTTGAATGTAAAGCATGAAATACATTTGGTTCTTCAAAAAGAAGAGATATTTGGGAGATGATTGAATCTGGGTTGCATTAGGAAGTAAATTAATTATTTACTGCATAAGTATGATGCATATTTGCATAAATAAACCACTTTCCAAACAAGCATAATCATTTTTCCACTGCACTTTCTAAACAAAAGAGATTCATTTCACATTTTTAAAGTATAAGACCACCCCCATGCCATGTGAGGTATAAACTACTCTCTGAAAGTTATCATATATATAAATGTAAACATCTGAATAATTAAACACAGAAATGCACGGTTTATAGATAAACATCTCCACAGAAGTTGCTGCTAATTAATTGTGCCAGTTGTATTAGAGGCATCATTCCTCAGCCTCTAAAGCATGGCTTGCCTCTTGGCCATGTTAGAGTAAATATGGTTAGCATAAGGGAACTGATTTTTTATTTTTAGAGTGTTCATACCGTCAGTGAAGAGGGCTGCAGAGGATAAGGTGGTTGGATAGCATCACTGACTCAATGCACATGAACTTGAGCAAACTCTGGGAGATAGTGGAGGACAGGGAAGCCTGGCGTGCTGCAGTCCATGGGGTCACAAAGAGTCAGACAGGGCTTACTGACCGAACAACAACCCTCTAACTAGTTGAGGACATGATTGCCAACTTCACACCAGAAGTCACTGGGGCTCAAATGGTTTCAGTTTGTGGGTGGACGTGTTCTGTACCACAGAATATTATGCTTCACTTGAGCATCTTTACAGCAGCTTGATGCAATCTCAAATTGCTCTTTTTAAACTTTTACTATAAAGTGTCCCATATCCCTGCTTCTCTCTCGAGTCCCAGCTGTCTCATCCTCCTTTGCCATAGACCCTTTCTTGCTTGCCTCTTGGCCTCTGGGTCTCTGATTACTTTGTCCTCTGTGTCCCAAAGCACTTACTTCTCATATAACTCTCATTTGGCATTTCCTGTGTCCCTAACTACATTGTATGTTCTTTTAGTGCAAAGGATGAATTCTGTCTGCCTTGCAGTCTTAGCAAGAAGCATAACAGTCTACAAATAGTAAGCTCTCAGAAAACTGCTGCTGATGAGAGCATCATGCTGTTTGTGTGCTAAATCATGTCCAACTATTTGTGGCCCCATGAACTCTAGCCCGCCAGGTTCCTCAGTCCATGGGGATTCTCCAGGCAGGAATGCTGGAGGGGGTTGCCATGCCCTTCTCCTGGGGATCTTCCTGACCCAGGGATCGAACCCATGTCTCTTATGTCTCCTACACTGGCAGGCAGGTTTTTTACTACTAGCGCCACCTGGGAAGCCCCATTGTGCTGTTTAGGTTTTTCATTTTGCTCGTTCTGATGGTTTTAGTCCATCTGCATTTATCTCTGGATCAAATGGCTTAAACCAGGTTTTGGCCAGGCTGCTTTTTGTTTGTTTTCCCCTCTCCTTCTTTTAAATTGACATTTCCTATTGGTATCCAACAGGCCTGAACCATTCTCTCTTCTGCCAGACACCACCAAGCCCTACCTTGCTTTACTTTGTCCTTTGATTGTCCATCCTTCCTCCAGGAAACCTTCAAGAATGTCCTCTAATTATTTTCACCTTGTTAGCACCATCTAGGGGCCAAATTTCTCTTGGACTCAATCCTGTAATGATAGCTGACTCTTGTTTTGGTGGGTGGAGGAGGAGACGGGTGTTTAAGTCTGTGGTTGTGGCTGAAAAGTGAATGTTGGACAAACAGTTCTAAAATTTCTTTGGTCATCTTGTTACTTCCTCTGGGTCTCACATGCTCCTCATTTGTAGCTCTGTTTGGCCACTTCTTTACTCTGTGTTATGTTAGAATTAGCCATCAGGGAAGCCCCTGGTGCCTCAGACAGTAAAGAATCCGCCTGCAATACAGGAGACGCGGGTTCAATCCCTGGGTCTAGAAGATTCCCTGGGGAAGGCAATAGCTACCCGCTCCAGTATTCTTGCCTGCAGAATCCCACGGACAGAGGAGCATGGTGGGCTACATTCCATGGGGTCGCAAAGAGTCAGACACGACTGAGCGACTGAGCACATACATACGTTAGAGTTGGTTTTCTCTCCACCCTTATTAGACTTATAGAATTTTGAAAAAAGAGAGTATGGACATATTCCTGTGGCATACCAGCTCAGCAGGGGGATAAGTTTGCAGTAGGTACTCCGAAGTATTTGGAGTTGAAATAAAACATTCTTTTTTGCCCTGGAAACAAGTTTATCTTGTGAGTAAAGACTATTTCTACTGTGCAAAGAGCTGCTGTTCTCAAATAGTATAAAATTGTCACCTGGATTCACTGCCAGCCCAAAACCTTCTTCAAAAAGATCAATTCCTTATTTCTTTTTTTTTTAAAATTTATTATTTTTTAAATTTTTTCAGTGGGTTTTGTCATACATTGACATGAATCAGCAATAGATTTACACGTATTCCCCATCCCGATCCCCCCTCCCACCTCCCTCTCCACCCGATTCCTCTGGGTCTTCCCAGTGCACCAGGCTCGAGCACTTGTCTCATGCATCCCACCTGGGCTGGTGATCTGTTTCACCATGGATAATATACATGCTGTTCTTTCGCAACATCCCACCCTCACCTTCTCCCACAGAGTTCAAAAGTCTGTTCTGTACTTCTGTGTCTCTTTCTGTTTTGCATATAGGGTTGTCGTTACCATCTTTCTAAATTCCATATATATGTGTTAGTATGCTGTAATGTTCTTTATCTTTCTGGCTTACTTCACTCTGTATAATGGGCTCCAGTTTCATCCATCTCATTAGAACTGATTCAAATGAATTCTTTTTAATGCTGAGTAATATTCCATGGTGTATATGTACCACAGCTTCCTTATCCATTCGTCTGCTGATGGGCATCTAGGTTGCTTCCATGTCCTGGCTATTATAAACAGTGCTGCGATGAACATTGGGGTGCACGTGTCTCTTTCAGATCTGGTTTCCTCAGTGTGTATGCCCAGAAGTGGGATTGCTGGGTCATATGGCAGTTCTATTTCCAGTTTTTTAAGAAATCTCCACACTGTTCTCCATAGCGGCTGTACTAGTTTGCATTCCCACCAACAGTGTAAGAGGGTTCCCTTTTCTCCACACCCTCTCCAGCATTTATTGCTTGTAGACTTTTGGATAGCAGCCATCCTGACTGGTGTGTGGTACCTCATTGTGTTTTGATTTGCATTTCTCTGATAATGAGTGATGTTGAGCATCTTTTCATGTGTTTGTTAGCCATCTGTATGTCTTCTTTGGAGAAATGTCTGTTTAGTTCTTTGGCCCATTTTTTGATTGGGTCATTTATTTTTCTGGATTTGAGCTGCAGGAGTTGCTTGTATATTTTTGAGATTAATCCTTTGTCTGTTTCTTCATTTGCTATTATTTTCTCCCAATCTGAGGGCTGTCTTTTCACCTTACTTATAGTTTCCTTTGTAGTGCAAAAGCTTTTAAGTTTCATTAGGTCCCATTTGTTTAGTTTTGCTTTTATTTCCAATATTCTGGGAGGTGGGTCATAGAGGATCTTGCTGTGATTTATGTCAGAGAGTGTTTTGCCTATGTTCTCCTCTAGGAGTTTTATAGTTTCTGGTCTTACATTTAGATCTTTAATCCATTTTGAGTTTATTTTTGTGTATGGTGTTAGAAAGTGTTCTAGTTTCATTCTTTTACAAGTGGTTGACCAGTTTTCCCAGCACCACTTGTTAAAGAGGTTGTCTTTTTTCCATTGTATATCCTTGCCTCCTTTGTCAAAGATAAGGTGTCCATAGGTTCGTGGATTTATCTCTGGGCTTTCTATTCTGTTCCATTGATCTATATTTCTGTCTTTGTGCCAGTACCATACTGTCTTGATGACTGTGGCTTTGTAGTAGAGTCTGAAGTCAGGCAGGTTGATTCCTCCAGTTCCATTCTTCTTTCTCAAGATTACTTTGGCTATTCGAGGTTTTTTGTATTTCCATACAAATTGTGAGATTATTTGTTCTAGTTCTGTGAAAAATACCGTTGGTAGCTTGATAGGGATTGCATTGAATCTATAGATTGCTTTGGGTAGAATAGCCATTTTGACAATATTGATTCTTCCAATCCATGAGCATGGTATGTTTCTCCATCTGTTTGTGTTCTCTTTGATTTCTTTCATCAGTGTTTTATAGTTTTCTAAGTATAGGTCTTTTGTTTCTTTAGGTAGATATATTCCTAAGTATTTTATTCTTTTTGTTGCAATGGTGAATGGTATTGTTTCCTTAATTTCTCTTTTTGTTTTTTCATTGTTAGTATATAGGAATGCAAGGGATTTCTGTGTGTTAATTTTATATCCTGCAACTTTACTATATTCATTGATTAGCTCTAGTAATTTTCTGGAAGAGTCTTTAGGGTTTTCTATGTAGAGGATCATGTCATCTGCAAACAGCGAGAGTTTCACTTCTTCTTTTCCTATCTGGATTCCTTTTACTTCTTTTTCTGCTCTGATTGCTGTGGCCAAAACTTCCAACGCTATGTTGAATAGTAGTGGTGAGAGTGGGCATCCTTGTCTTGTTCCTGATTTCAGGGGAAATGCTTTCAATTTTTCACCATTGAGGGTGATGCTTGCTGTGGGTTTGTCGTATATAGCTTTTATTATGTTGAGGTATGTTCCTTCTATTCCTGCTTTT
The DNA here is from genome assembly GCF_019320065.1 of Cervus canadensis. Lineage (NCBI taxonomy): Eukaryota > Metazoa > Chordata > Mammalia > Artiodactyla > Cervidae > Cervus > Cervus canadensis. The sequence goes on along the minus strand of NC_057387.1, from coordinate 40,129,358 downwards.
TGGAGAGTTTTAATCATAAATGAGTGTTGAATTTTGTCAAAGGCTTTCTCTGCATCTATTGAGATAATCATATGGTTTTTATCTTTCAATTTGTTAATGTGGTGTATTACATTGATTGATTTGCGGATATTAAAGAATCCTTGCATTCCTGGGATAAAGCCCACTTGGTCGTGGTGTATGATTTTTTTAATATGTTGTTGGATTCTGTTTGCTAGAATTTTGTTAAGGATTTTTGCATCTATGTTCATCAGTGATATTGGCCTGTAGTTTTCTTTTTTTGTGGCATCTTTGTCTGGTTTTGGAATTAGGGTGATGGTGGCCTCATAGAATGAGTTTGGAAGTTTACCTTCCTCTGCAATTTTCTGGAAGAGTTTGAGTAAGATAGGTGTTAGCTCTTCTCTAAATTTTTGGTAGAATTCAGCTGTGAAGCCATCTGGTCCTGGGCTTTTGTTTGCTGGAAGATTTTTGATTACAGTTTCGATTTCCTTGCTTGTGATGGGTCTGTTAAGATCTTTTATTTCTTCCTGGTTCAGTTTTGGAAAGTTATACTTTTCTAAGAATTTGTCCATTTCATCCAAGTTGTCCATTTTATTGGCATAGAGCTGCTGGTAGTAGTCTCTTATGATCCTTTGTAATTCCTTATTTCTTAAAGCATATGTTCCTAAATCGTTTGAATGATAATTACTTAGTAATATTAATGTTTCAAAAGATTTACAATGTGATTCACATATTGAAAAAGTATTTATAGGAATCTTTATAATTTAGTTTTATCATTTGGCCAGGTTAACCTCTGTGTGCCTAGGTTTTTTTTATTCTGTAAAATGAGGATAAGTATTGCGGACGAACCTCAGTGTCCTTTTTCTTTTTAGTTATTCCTGGTATTTCTACCTCTACTTCACAGCTTTCCTCTACCCACCACTGATGGGATCTAATATTTTCACTATTCACAGGATTCTCCAGATTTCTACTGTACATGGGGACAGCTCCTATGGTGGAAAATGGCAATTTATGTGGGATAAGACCTCTACCTGCCCTTACCCATGTGTCCGCTGCAAGCTTTCTATGGAATCCAGGTAAAAATGGGAAAATCAAGGTGATGGAAGCTGTCTGAGGAAGGGTAGAACAATGATTTTGTGGCAATTTAAGTCATTTAAAACAACAAAAGATGTTACTTGAAGCCCAAGTTGTAAGGTAATAGTTAAACTCTCCTTTCCTGGATGAGATGTGTCTTTCAGGAAGCATCCATCTCAGGTTTCACTAAATAGAATTCTGACTTAAAATATCTGCCCTAAATCAACTTTGACCAAGACTTAAAACTGGACTACTAAAGAGGAGGTGACATTCCAAGTGTTTCTTGTGGGCATGACATTTATTGGGGGAGATCTTGGAAATCAGCAAGGGTCAAGACTATGAATGAAGCTGACCCCACAGGTGCGAGGCTTGTGGGTTTCAGTTCCAGTCTCACTCTTCAGAGATCAGTGACAGCCACCCTAGAGGCACCATCTGCAGGCCTATGGGAAAGACAGTAGATTTCAAATCTACGTGGGAACGAAAGAAGTTAAATTTGAAGGTTGACTTAATTATACTCTCTGCTTTCGGAGAGCTTCCTCTTTGTACCTCTCACCTCATTTTTTACCCACACTGCTGAACAATTTTGGCATTTGATTCTCCCCCAAACTACTGGTTCCTGGTTTCGATTTCTGTACCTATTTGAGAAATACAAATAGGGTTAGATCTCATTGAGAAATACAGGAAAGTTACTTTATGGTTCAGCGTCTTGCCAGGCTCAGTAGATAACTTTTCATGAGGGCAAGGCGACTGCTGTTTGCTTCTGATGTCCGTGTCTAGGGAACTCTAAGAACTTTGTATACACTGTCACACTCATTTTACCTGAGGCAGGTTGGATGCATGCATGAGTGTAAAAATTTCTTTAAAGCTCTATTCGTAAATATAAAAGAGATAAAAATGTCATCTCTGTGTCAGTTAGGTACATTTTAAAAATATGACACTGAGAAAAACTATGGATTTTAATAATAATGTTCTTTCACCTTTTTTTCTTCTTCCAATTTTAGGATAATTGCTTTACAACGTTGTGTTGATTTCCACCGTACCTTTTTCACTCTGTTGAGATGGGATAAGAAGGTTACTGGTCATGCAATCCCAGGACAGGTTTCCCTTAGGATAGAGTATTATAAAGGATGAGAATACAGTGTAGAGATTAGCACTCAACTAAAAGAGGGGCATGTTATAGATGCATATCCACTCAACACATCCTGGGAGACTGGCTACTGACTGGAAGGTGTCTCCAAATTGATTGGAGTAATACCTTCAAGCTTTGCTGATTCCATTCTTTTGCTGTTGGCCAAAAAACCCTCACATTTTTATTTTTTATCTTTGGACCTAATTAGAGACACTGCAGAACTTTAAACTGTAATGATACTGCTTCTCCAGGTACCTAATAAAAGTACTGGGTTAAGAGTGAATAAATCTAAACTATTTCCCCACTCTGCTGCTGTGACTTTTTACTGGGTGCATTGCTAGACACCTCTAGGCCCAAGTTCCTTCACCTGCACAATGAAGGTGAGGGACTCTATCACCAATCCCTTCTAGCTTTGTAGTTTCTAGAAGTATATAACATGTTTTATTGCTTGCTGTGCAGAAAGGAACATGCAGAGTATATCAGAGTTTCTTCTTTGTCTGAATCTCCCTTGCAGGCTTTCTCTCTTTCTCTTAAAATCATAGCTGTAATTTTAAAAATCTTTACTCAAAACTCTCTATCCTTGTTGTACAGAAAGGTTAGAAAATAGAGACAAATGAAAATAATAAAAGCTATGCATAATCTCACCACTCTTGGATAACTACTGTTAACAGTGTGGTATATATTCCCTCTGACATTTTTTTCAGACATTTTAAAACACACACACAGACCCTTTAGTTATGTCAGTGTGTCTTGAAGTTTATTAAGTTTGAGGTATGTTAAGAAACCATCACTGCTAGATGTTCAGGACACATCCAGAGTTTGGAGGGGCAACAGGAAGATCCTCTGCTTCTTTTTGGGATTATGTGTCAGTCCATCCAGGTTTGCCTCCGATGGACTTTCTCTGGCCTCCTTGCCTCCTTTTTTCCTGTTCTTTAAAATTCCATTTTTTAAATTTTATTACAGTATAGATTCTGTACAGTATTATATGTTAGGTCTATAATATAGTCATTTACAATTTTAAAAGCTATACCCTATTTATAGTTAATATAAAATATTGGCTTTATCCCTTGTGGTGTATAATAAATCATTGTAGTTTATTTTGTATTTGATACTTGTATCTGTTCATCCTCTGAATGTGAAAGTCACTCAGTTGTGTCCAACTCTTGAGACCCCATGGATTGTAGCCTGCCAGGCCCTTCTGTCCATGGAATTTTCCAGGCAAGATTATTGAAGTGGGTTGCCATTTCCTACTCCAGGGGTTCATCCCTTACCCCTATATTTTCCCTCTTCTTTTACTTCTCCCCACTGCTAACCACTAGTTTGTCCTCTGTGTCTGTGAGTTTGCTTCTTTTTTTTGTAATATTCATTAGTATGTTGTATTTTTCAGATTCTACATGTAAGTGATATCATATAGTAATTGTCTTTCTCTGTCTGACTTATTTCACTTAGCAAGATGCCCTCCAGTTTCAGCTTTATTGCTGCAAATAGTAAAATTTCCTTCTTTTTTATGGCTGAGTAGTATCCCACTGTGTACATCTTTATCCCTTTATGCACGTGCACATTTTTATCCATTCATCTTTTGATCCACACTTAGGCTGCTCCCATGTCTTTGGCTTTCTTCTTGTATCTTAGAATTTTTTATCTTCTTTCTCTCTCTCCTAGTTTATTGGTTTGATTGACTGCTCCTCCTGGAGAGGTGGTCAAGCACCTTTCATCCTGATCTATTTTAGAAGGAACTTTATACAGAGTTAACATTTACAGGGCAAAAAAAAAACACCCCACTTTGGTTATATTGATGCCTTGTATAGCATAAATCCAGTACCTTACTAGGTTAACAGATTCTGTCTCTTTTTTTCCTATCTTAAAAAGACACAAACAAAATAAAATGGAATAAAAAAATGACTTTAACAACAACAATAATGGCATAACAAAAGTCAAAACTCCTCCCAGGAAGGATTAGAAGACAGGAAAAATAAAGAGACGAGGAAGGAAGGTAACTTTGATTTGTGTTGTTTACATTTGTAAATACTTTCTCAATATTTCATATTTTAAAAATGTGATCATACTTTATGTAGTTAGAAATTAACTTTTTCACATAATAAATCCATCACAAACATCTTTCTACATCACCTAATAAAAGCCTATCATATATTTAGTGCCTATCATATATTTAGTGGTTGTGTATTTTTGCAAGGGAAGAAGTAACTTACCTAACTTATCCCCATTATTTTTGCTGATGAAAACAATAATAAAAGAATTACATTGGATGAACAGACTAGGGTAATGGCATAAGTATTCATGTCTTTGTTAAGAGTCCTTTATGTCCATGGTAGGTATATGCAAATAGGTGGCCATAGTCCTGGCAGGTGTGACCACAGATCACGACCCTGTAGTTGAGCTCTCAGCATAGTGCTCCAGGGAGTCACCACTAAGTGACCAGAGATGACAAGCTACATGAACTCAAGGCCACTCTACTTCTCTGAGTTCCCACATTGCTAGAAGCAGGAATGACAAAGTGTTAGAATTGGTCTCATGTTGAAGAACACAGCCAATTCTTTTATATTAGTATGTTTATATGAATCCTACTGAGTTGACTCTTGGTAGAAAGAGATAGGTTGGTATCATGGACTGAATGTGTCCTCTCCCACAAAGTTATATGCTGAAGCCCCAACCTCCAGTGTGACTGCATTTGGAGATGGGGCCTTTATGGATGTAATTAAGGTGGCATGTGCGTGCGTACGTGCATGCTCAGTCATGTCCAATTCTTTGCGGCTCCATGGACTGTAGCCCACCAGGCTCCTCTATCCATGGGATTTTCCAGGCAAGAATACTGGAGTGGGTTGCTGTGCCTTCCTCCAGGGGATCTTCCTGACCCAGGGATTGAACCTGTGTCTATCACGTATCCTGCATTGGAACACAGAGATGGTGTCTCTCTCTGGAGCAAAGGAAAAATATACTTACTGCCCATTAGAAAAGGCTTTGGAGCCCTAAGTTTAGGGTTCTTCTTTTAAAATGCAACTCTCAGACTTCCCTGGTGATACAGTGAATAAGAATCTGCCTACTAATGCATGGAACATGGGTTCGATCCCTGGTCTGAGACAATTCCGCATGCCACAGAGCAACTAAGCCTGTGTGCCACAAATACTGAGCTGACAGGCTGCAAGCCTGTGCAGCTGTAGTTGAGCTCTCAGGAGAAGCCACCACACCTCAACGAGAGAGTAGCCCTCGATCTCTCCAACTGGAGAAAGCCTGTGTAGCAATGAAGACCCAGTGCAATCAGAAAAAAAAGACAGCTCTCTGTATATCTGCACATTCATCCGGGCCCATCCATATCACTTTTGTGGGACTTAGGGCCAAGTGGAACGAATGTAAATATGCTAATAATACTCATGCCTGCTGACCCATGTGCCATGAGGTCCTCTGTCTCTGAACCAGGTTACTCAAGTCTTCACCAACATCCATGAAACTTGTTCGTCTGCAAGTAGGTTAAAATCTCAGACCTGTTACAGTCTCTAATACATGTCACTATTGTCACCATCAGAATTCTCGTGTGAAAACTCATTATCTTCTCGGTTCTGAGATGCATTACCATCATAAACATGAGGCAGATGAAGTCTTGTTAAAGGATAGAGGAACCATAAAGAAATAAGCCTGAATTCAGAAACTTGATGTTGCTTGTCAAAAAATTACGGGTCTTACCTGAGTTTGTTGTTTTGGTCAATGACTCCTACCACTCAGGATCTTTGTGTAGGACTTCAACTCAAGAATAATTTGAGTCCCTCTCTCCTGGGACAAACCTACTGGACACTTATAGTCCAGACATGCTTTAAGCTAGGCTAGAAAGAGATTGAGCTAGTAGAGAGGATGGAGTAGGGATTCCCACTGGTGTTCTTGCTGAATATTTTTTACATGTGGAATGCTCAGTTGAATAAAGAACTATAGATTCTGCAGATATAAATTTGAAGAACATGGAACCTCATTGACTCAACTGTCATGTGTAAGACTCTGCCACATACCTTGCTCTAATGAAATTCCTACATTGTGTTGAGTTGTACTCAATATAGTGATATTTTCAAAGAGGTGCTTATTAAAAATTCTGACTTCTGGATCTCACTCCAGACTTAATATATGGGAATCTTGGAAGTGGTGTCTCAGATATCTCATTTTTTTAAAGATGTCAAGTGTGTGTGTGTGTGTTTAATGTTATTTATTTGGACCTTCCCAGTGGCTCAGTGGTGAAGAATGTACCTGCAATGCAAGAGATGCAGGCAGGAGAACTGGATTCGATCCCTGGGTAGGGAAGATCCCCTGGAGTAGGAAATGGCACCTCATTCTAGTATTCTTGCTTGTAAAGTCCCATGGACAGAGGAGCCTGGTGGGCTATAGTCTATGGGGTTGCAAAGAGTTGGACATGACTGAATAACTGAGCACACATTTGTTTATTTATTTATGGCTATGCTGGTGGCGGGGTCTTCATTGCTGCACGGGCTCTCTCTAGTTGTGGTGAGTGGAGGCTAGTCTTTGTTGTGGTGCTTGGGCTTCTCATTGCAGCGGCTTCTCTCCTTGCAGAGCATGGGCTCCAGAGCACAGGCTCAGTAGTTGTGACGCACAGGCTTTGTCGCTTTGAATCATGTGGGATCCTCCCGGACCAGGAATCGAACTGGCATCCTCTGCTCTGCCAAGAGGACTCTCAACAACTGGACCATGAGGGAAGCTCAGGTATCTCATTATTGACAAGCTTCTCAGCTGATACTTAGACACACTAAAGATTGAGAATCAATGTATAGATTAGGGCATCAGGAGAGAAACCAGGTGATGAGGGTCACTGTGATTCTGGTGGGAAATATGATATGGTATGTAGTGCACTATAGTATTATGTAGAGCAAAGTGAGTGTGATGGTTAGGTTTATGTGTTAACTTGGCTAGGTCACTGTACTGAGATATTTGGTAAAACATTTTTTTTTCTAGATGTTTCTGTGATGATGTCTTTTTAAATGAGGATAGCATTTAAATCATTAGACTTTGAGTAAGGTAGATTGCCTTCCAAAATGTGGGTAGGTCTCATTCAGTCAGTTGAAGGCTTTGTTAGAAAAAGATTGGCCTCCCTAGAAGAGGGAATTCTGCTAGCTGACAGCCTTTGAACTTGAACTGCAATTGTTCCTTGGGTCTCCAGCCAGCTGGCTTACCCTGCAGATTTTGAACTTGCTGACCTCCACAAACACTCTCTCCCAAGGGCTCTGTTTCTTTGCAGAACCCTGGTGATACACCATGGTACAAGGATTCCCTTGGGGGAGTGTGAGGCCATGGTCTCTGATTCTCAGAATGAGAATTTAAAAATTTTGTGTTTACATTTAATAATAATCTTAAAAATTAGACATTCATATTCAGGGTCATCTGGATATTCATTTCCTATCAGAGGACCATTATATGATATCAGTGATGAAGTCTGTGATAGGGTAATGACTGTTAGAGCCAGGTGACTGTCTAAAGTGACAGCATTATAATTTTTGGTATATTTTCAAAACTTGAGTACACAGACTTCTGTGTAGGGTTGCCAGATAAAATACAACAGGCCCAGTTAAATTTGAATTTCAGATAGGCAACAAATGATAATTTAATATAAGTATGTCCCAAATATTGCATGAGGCTTATTTATATATAAATATTACATATTTACACTAATCATTTTTGTTGTTTATTTGAAATCCAGATTTAGCTGAGAATCCTGTATTATTATTTGTTAAATCTAGCAATCCTAATTTTGAGATCTACTCCCAGAGACTTCTCAGATTTGAAGGTGCTCTTTGCATGTATTTGTGCATGTGACTGCATGTGTGTTTTAGGCAGATAGCTGGTGCTTCTTGATTATCATATTTTTTCATAGTTAGCTCTATATTACTCTTCTGCATCCTCTGTTTCATCCATCTCTGTGAGTTTTATTGATGTTAACCATACTCTCGAGAGACCTCTCTGGATTCAGAAAGTTCATATTGATTTACAACATGAGTTATTTTTTTTTGCCTATTATAGTTGAGGTTTCTCTGTGACTGGGTTCACTTAGGAACCAAATGGCATAAGAAAATAGAGCTTGAGAAATTCAGGTTTACAACAAAGGGAATGGATCTGTAGGAATAATTTTGACTGATGTATATTAGCTTGACAAAAATCCCTTTTTTTGTCTTTCTCATAATTTGGATTTTTTTAAAAAAAAGTCTTTCATTGGATGTGACTGAAGCACACGGCTAAAATATTATCTTTCAATTCTCCTCTGTAGCCCCTGCTTTGGCCTCAAACTCAACTATTTCCATTTTCTACCTCACTGATATACCTTCCAAACATCCTTACAATGTCAACATCCAATTTTACAGTGACTACCTTTTCAATGGACTGTCTCCTAATTGCTTCTGGGATGGTTTCTGGGTGCCAATGACTCTTATTCATTTTATGTGAATTACTTTTGGTCTCAGAGAGTGTGTCCTTTTTATGTCCTTGCTCTTTCTACCTGTTCTCTAATTTTTAATGTCCAGAGTTAAGAAAATAATAGGATATTTTACGCTTGTACTGTAAGTGGTCTCTGTTTATTCTCCAGATAAAGAGTAACACACTTTCTTCTTAAAACTGGCATTATAGTTATATGCTCATTTCACATAACCATTGCAATTGTCTTATAACCCATAATCTAGGCTCATAAGTGAAAGCTGATTCTGTATCTGTAGGAAAAAAAATCCGTTTCTGTGGCATATGCATTAAAAACCACATGACTTTTTAATTTTATTCTTTTCTAAGTGCTCTCATTTACTTTAAAATCTAATTTAGGTGGTGATTTAGAAGAATGAAAACTATTAAAGTAAAACCAACCAAAATTAAAGTTATTTTATAGAGGAGGGGTGAGGATCTCATTATGGTTTCTTATTACAAGCACTCATAGAATAGTTCACAAGACAACATATAAAGTTAAAGAATGACAGGAGCTTGCCCCAATACTTTAATTTACTATATAGATATTGTCTTTCATTCTAGAAGATGAATTTCCTTCCAGAGTTCAGATTTAAAACTGAGATATTTCTTTTAATACTCAATCTGAATTCTTTCAACCAATTGGAAATCTTGAAGCAAAAAAAAAAAAAAAAAAAGGAATGAGTGCCATTAATACCATCTAAAGTGTTTTTGGTCCAGCTAATATTGTCTAATACTATCGCTAATATTGTCATACACACACATCTTTGCATATACATATATAGACACTTACATATCTTCCTTCAGATGCCCAAACTTTCATTTTTATTTAGCTTTACAGTTTAATAAAGACACCCAGGACACATAACCCATCTCAACAATGACACCATTTCTCATTTATTGCTTTGCTTTGATGTTTAAAAAAAAGACCTAGTAGGCATGTAGGGCAGATATAACTACATTTAATTCCTATTTTATAGGTGAAGAAAGTGAGGATCACAGAAGTTAAGTTCTCTGTGCTCTAAAAAGTGACAAGGTGGGAACTAAAGTCCAGTCCTTTGGCTCCAAGTTCTGTTCTCTTTTCAATACAGTAAGAGTTGTCATGAGCTTTATAAGAGATAATGTGTGAAAAAACTCTAGAGTATTAGTCATTATAATATATTCTCCAACTCACTTTTCCCCAAACTGGCTGACTATAAGATTCCCTTGGGAATTCGTACTTCTGAAAACACTCTTCAGGTGATTCTGATGATCAACTAGAATGGAAAAAAACCTCTTAGGTCATATTCACAGAAAACCAACTGACTGGTGATGTCAGTACCCTGCAGATGGTGTGTTTCATCCATAGGTGTTTCCTACTGCCTACCTTCAAGTTATAAAGTCTTATTTTCCTTATAGGAAGACATCACACTAATAGAAATTGTTATCTTTACCTTCACACCTTCCACTTGTAAGCAGTGGAATAAGTGCCATTGGCATTGTCTAAATGTGAGGGAGGTAATATTATCACCACCTTACAGAATAGGATGCTGAGGAGCAGGAAGCATAAGTAACTTTCCCAAAGGGACTGTCATTAAATAAATTGATTTGGTTGACATAAGTTTGATTATTAGTTCGTTCGTGATAATGTTATGGAGTAACTGAAACATTTTCAAGTTCTGACATCAAAAGTTATCTTTCAAAAAGAAAAGCACACTACCTCTTTAATTTAAGCAGTTTTATTCAGAAATTTTCCAAAGTCCCTTTCTATATAACACACACACACACACACACAGTTATTTAGAAAAAAAAAATGAAAACTGATAGTGTAAAGCTGTTATTTAATAGAACAATTTGTTTATGTAGTTGAAGAACAACTTTAAAAGGAATTTCCAGACCATATTTTCTAGAAACCTTAAATATTTCAGACCATCCTGGGGAGAAACATTTGCTTTTGGAAAAGGCTGATGGTTTAAGTAACGTACTTTGCTTTGATTCCCTTTTCTACCTGGGGAAGAACATGTCTTATTCATCAGTCAATGTGTAAAGTTTTATTGTTACTCCAGCGTTAGAGGAGAAGAAAAATAACCAAGGATAGGCAGTTTGAGGGAGTATCCAAGGGTGGGGAAGAAGACCTGAGATGATCTTAGACTTAAAAAATGTATTTTATGTTCAAAGCATCCTCTAGATATTACGAATTTGTTTACACACGTAGCTTAACTTTGAAAGGAGAACCTCTAAATCCAGAAAATAGTTTTAACCATATTGTGCCAAGTTCAAAGCCAGGTCTTAGAGTCAGCTATAATTTGAGCAAAACAGTAGTAGTTACAGCAGATGCAGCTTTTCCTTCAGACTGTCCAGAATCTTACTGTGTGCAAGTTACTGAATCACTCTTGTCAGCATGACCGGTCATCCCTGTCTCACAAAAGAAATTACAAAAATCAATGGTCACACCTCACTTCCCTGGAGAGCAGCACTGAGGATCTACCAATCCCCAGCAACCACAACAGATACCATTCATGTCACCTGCACCTTTCTCCTTTGTCCTCTCCGTCTCTCTCAGCCTCAAGGAGAGAAAGAAGCCTGGGTGAGCGGCCCCTCATTGGGCCCTGCTTGTCTGAGAGCAATCAACGCATATTTATAGAACATTCCTAATGAACACCTGACCCTCTGCCAGGTGTTAGCTCCCACCCTGCAAGCCTTTGCTGTAGGTATTCTCTCTTCCTGGAAGGTTCTCCTCACAATCTTCACGTGACTAGTTTCATCTTGTCATGCAAAATCTTAACTAAGGTTTTCATGTCACCACTCCAAAAACCTCTTCTTTCTGGGCATGGGGACACAGCAGGAGAAGGCGAGGCTGGGATGAATTGAGAGAGTAGCTCTGACATATACACACTGCTCTGTGCAAAATAGATTCCTAGTGGGAAGCTGCATAGCATAGGGAGCTCAACCCGGTGCTCTGTGATGACCTAGAGGGGTGAGATGGTGGAGGGTGGGTGGGAGGGAAGTTCAAGAGGGAGGGGATATATGTATATTTATAGCTGATTCACTTTGTTGTTCAGCAGAAGCTAGCACAACATTGTAAAACAAACTCCAGCAAAAAATAATGAATGGGAACCCCCTTCCCCTCCAAAAGATCTTTCAATCTAAAATAAACATCTGGTCACATTTTGTCATATGGTCCTATTTTAATTCTCTACATAGCATTTATTATTATCTGTTCTTTTTCTTATTTCAAAAATATATTTTCTGTTTCCTATTACTACAATGTATTTACCACAGCAGATGGAAACTTCCCTTTCTTGTTATCACTTAAGCACCTAGAATATTTCCTGGCACATAAATATTCGTTAAATGAGAGCCTTAGGATACAATGATGGAACAAAAGTGGACATGGTTGCTGATAGGTGGGGCTGCTTGTTGTTTAACAATAGACATTAATCAAAGGATCCTACAGTTTAATGCAGATTTACAACTATCATTAGTGTGGAGATGGAGCCATTCTAGGAGGACTTAGAAATGGGGTAATTAACCGTAAAATGGAGGTCATCCCAAGATCCCCAAGTAAGGGCAATGAGGAGAGATAAAATCTAAAAGAAGAGGTGAAAGAAGTTGAGACAAGTAGGGAGATTGTTTGAAACCAAGGAACTTCTGTGTTCCAGGTTTTGTGGTTGGAGGGAACATGCTCATTCAAGAAAAAAGCCAGTGTGGTTGGCTTGCAGAGTGAAGGTGAAAAGATAGTTCTGAGATGAGGCTGGACAGGCAGGTGGGATCCAGGCCAAGGCAGGCTCTTGTGGGCAATGTTGAGCATTTGCATCTTTAGCCTAGGATTGATGGAGAGCGTCTGATGAGTTTTAAATAGTAGTGGAATGGTGTGATCAGATCTGCAACTTGAAAACAAATCACTGTGCCTCGTAAAGAATAGACTACTTAGTGGTGGTTTACATAGGAAAAGCAATGCCATCATCCAAGCAAGAGATGTGGGCCATTTGGGTTGGGATACTGTAGAAGAGATGCAGTGCAGAAAGATTCAGGAGCTATTCTGTAAGTCAAGTCAGTAAGATGTGGTTTTGGAGTAGCTATCAGAGGCATGAGAGAGGAAGGTGTCCAGGATGATTCTTAAGCTTCTTATATGCTTATCAGAATGGGAGCTTGTGTCATTCACTGATAATGGTCCCAGGAAGAAGACCACAGAGGTGGGGTATGAGGCTGGAAACAATGAATTCAATTGTGCATTATGTTCTTTAAAATGCCTTTGAGACATCCAAGTAGATACATTTAGTAGGTAATTGGTTATGTGAGTCTGGAACACCAAAGAAAATCTGTACCAGAGAAATAGCCACAAATTTGAGGGTCATGTGTAATATTTATTATTTGGATGTGCCTGGTCTTAGTTGTGGTATGTGGGATCTAGTTCTCTGACCAGGGATTGAATCCAAGCCCCCTACACTGGGGCCACAGTCTTAACCCCTAGACCTCCAGGAAAGTCCCTGAGAGACATATCTAAATAGGCGAAAATAGAAGCTGTCGATGTAGATATAATGGCCTGAATATAGAAATCGGAGACAGAAAGGCTAAGACAGAGACTTGAGGAAGTTCCATCATTTAATATCATTTAATTACTGGATAGAGAAGAATGATCATGCAAAGCAGATAGAGGAGGAAGTTCCAGACAAGAGGCACAAACTGAGACAGTTGTATCATGGAAGCCAAGGGAAGACTCATCCATGTCAGAAGCTGAGTACAGACTAAAAAATACCTTGTCTATATCTCCCACTAAATAAACATTTTTTAAATCTATGAATGAATATTGAACAAAAGATATGAAATCTTCAATATATAGGGCATTAAGGGAAAATAAAAGTGAAAGTGAAAGCCTCTCAGTCATGTTTGACTGTGAAAATAACAGTGAGAAGTGAAGGTGAAAGCCGCTCAGTCATGTCTGACTCTTTGTGACCCCATGGACTATATAGTCTATGGAATTCTCCAGGCCAGAATACTGGAGTGGGTAGCCTTTCCCTTCTCCAGGGGGTCTTCCCAACCTGGGATCAAACCTAGCTCTCCCGCATTGCAGGTGGATTCTTTACCAACTGAACCACAAGGGAAGCTCCTTTAAGGGAAAATGGGGAAGTCATAACGATATGTGGGATTGAGGAGAGGAGTGGAGACTTCTGAAAATGTATCCATCATGAATGATCCTTCTGGTCAGTTATTAGTGTTAGACTTAAAATACAGACTAAATAGATCACCTCTCTGTCTTCTGAACATTGTGTGGATATGATGGCAAATTCCAGAAGGGGCTGTCTGGTGAAGAGGAATAGCAGGCCTTGAGTTATCTGAGAGGAATAACAGAGGAAACACGGTCGCAGGTGTGTTTGGCTGACAGTTCCTGGAGCACTCTTTGATCTACGGGGGATTCCGTAGCTCCTGCTCTACATCCATTTGAGGTACAGGCTTTAGAACCTGGTGTGAAACATTGCTGCTTTGGCTAAATGTGCATTTGTGTTAATCACTCCGGCAAAGACTTAGATTACATATGGTAGGTATTATCTGTAATAACCCTTAAACTTCACTGGCGTAGCCCAGTGGAATTTGTCTCATTTTTATAGTGTTTTTGTGTTGGCGTATAGTAGTTGGCATTCCCTAGGATGATTTATGAACTCTGGGTCCTTCTGGCTTGTGGACCCACCACCCCTTAAAGCCATAGATGCCTCTGCTGAACCCTCTACTTCTAGTTGGCCAGTGAAAGAAGGGAGAAGAGAGAGCATTATGACAGTTTGTTAGCAGACATACCTCCTACTTACAGTCAGAAGACAATCCTGGGACCACATTCTACTACCAGGAAGGCTGGGCTGTATAATCAAGTGGAAAAGAAAACAGATTTGATAAACTTATCAATCTCTCTCCTAAGGGTCTTGTTTTCATTTGTTCTGTTAGTTTGAGGGCCTAATTAAATTCTAGTACCTGGAGAGGGTTCTTAAGAGTCCCTTGGACAACAGAGAGATAAAACCACTCAATTCTAAAGGAAATCAACCCTGAATATTCACTGGAAGGACTGATGTTGAAGCTGAAACTCCAATATTTTTGCCACCTGATGTGAAGAGGAGACTCACTGAAAATTACCCTGATGCTGGGAAAGATTGAGGGCAAGAGGAGAAGGGGGCGAGAGAGTACAGGATGGTTGAATGGCATCACTGAATCGATGGACATGAGTTTGGGCAAACTCCAGGAGATAGTGAAGGACAGGGAAGCCTGGCGTGCTGCGGTCCATGGAGTTGCAAAGAGTCGGACACGACTGAGCCACTGAAAGCAACAACAACCTTCCTTGAGAGAATTTTTTCTTTACTCAATATATTTTATTTAGAAAATGAAATATATTTACTAAAATGTATGTTTCTGCCTGCTGCTCTTAACTTTTACTTAAATGTCTTCTCTTCTCAAGAGAGAAAAACATTTGGTGGTGATTTCCCACAATTGTCCAATGATTGTCTTCCAGCCAAGAATACTCCACCTCTGGCAATCAAGCTGGTTTACTTCCCCAAAACTATTATTTCTTTCTGACTTTACCTTTGAGTATTTAAAAAAATATTTTTATGAGGTTCTATTTCAACAAGATTTTGGGGAAAGGATTTATAGCTTGGCTTTTGTCTAAAACAGTGGTTCTTAAAAGTTCAGAATTGCCTGGAGGGCTGGCCCACAACCAGAGGTTCTGATTTTCTGAGCGAGGGCTGAAAATTTGCATTTCTAACAAATCCCTAAGTGATTCTCAAGCTACTCATTCAGAAACCAAACTTTGAGAACCTCTTTTCTAAAATAAACTGATTTTTATTTTTTTTAAAGAGGACATCCTGCTTTCCTAACCCTGAGATTTGATTCACATGTGAACCTAACCTAATAGAAAATACACTTTAAAATCAGAAAAGAGCTTGGAAGTAGAAAATCTTAGTCCTTGTTTTGAAGCAGCCACTTTTTAGTTTGTAGTATGAAAGTATGCAAGTCATTCTACCTCTCACGTTTTCCATTTCTTTACTTATAAAATGATGCTAATAACACCTACTTTGCCTGAAACAAGAGATTTTGTCCCAGACTAATCAGGAGCAGAACAGCCAGGAGATTGGCTTGTTTCTATGAAGAGGGAGATTTACAACCCACCAGAAAGCTTTCCTGGGGGCTGATCACCCACAGGGAAAACTATTTTGTATCCTCCACAAAAGAGGTTGCCTTCATTTTCTGGAAGGCGGTATACTCCCAGCCCCTGGACCGAATTTCAAAACAGTGCGGCAGCCGTGATGTTGCAAGGTTAGCACAGCATCCTTGTGATTCTCGATGCAGCTCTGTGACAGAATCACTGCGTAGCTTTGAGAAAAATTCCCAGGCCCTGGTCCCAGGCATTCTTGTCAAAGTGTGTCTTAGGTGCTAAGCCGGGTTGAGAACCTTCCTGTGGGAGACAGACTGGTCATGTCTGTCAGCGAAGTGGCCTGCACTGTGACTTCCAGCTTACAGACAATAGGCACGTTCTATGCACAGCTAAGTTTGAGCGCATTCGGGATATTGAATTCCCATGCAGTGGGCGCTCTATCACAGGACAAATGAGAGTGTCAGAGCGGACTTTTTAAGGCCCTGTGTTATTATGTTGAATGATTAACTGTTTGCCGCTGATTAAACTGCCTCCACAGGTTTAGACCCTCACTTCTTTTGCTTTTCAGGTGCCATCTATCTTTCTGCTTCTACACCAAAGAGAAAGCACACGTGCTGAGTTGCGGCAAAGCGCTCCAGCTATGAGAGAAGTAGGTTAAGGAAGATGCCACATGCTTAATTTCCTAGTCATGCAGAACTAGATCAAATCTCATATAACCATGTCATAAGGCATTGGGCATCTATAAATAATCTTGTGTTTTAATAATGGATTTTGAAGTTTTATTTTGGCTTTGCTCACTAGGATAAAGGCAGGCAGAATGGTCATTGTGAGAAGGAAGTGAAACAGTCTGGATATGAGATTCAAATGCTGCTATGGTCTCTGGTGCTTTCTCCTATATGTCACTTGGACTTCTATTGTTTCAGCAGAAAAATGGGCCAAAACTCACATTGTTTATTTGATAAAGGGTTGCTTAAACTTGCTCTGTGTGTTTTCCTTGTTTACACTTCTGAAAAGCTACTAGTAACCTATTTGACATTAAAATAATCTGGCCTGAATAACATTTGTCTCAGAATAACTTTCATTTGGTTAATACATCAGCACTAGATGACTTTCAATGATTCCTGAAAGAAGCAACTGGAAAAGACGGATTGTGAAACTTTTGAAGAACTGAACTCCAGAGCTTAATGAATGCTTTAGGAACAAGGTCTGTTACTTTCTTCAAATAATGTACTGATAAGGAAAGAGCAGCTTTGAAATGACTCTGTTATTTTGATAATTTTGACTGTCTAGAGATGATGAAGAATTTTCATCAGATGTTGTCTATGATCAATGCTTTCTGATTCCACCCTTTTCCTAGAAATTTCTTTGATTACCTCTTAGCTGTGGCTTTTTGATGACCTAGGTTTAATTTAGATGATTGCTTCTGAAAAAATCTATTAGCATCCCTGTGGTGGCATGGAGGCTCCTGAGGAGGGAGAGGTGGGACAGAGTCTTGGTTCAAGTCATTACATTTAGTAGGAAACTGGGGCTTAGAGCAAAATAGGATCAGGATCCCCAAGGGGTGATGAGTGACACCCAGGACAGAACTGGCCTCACACTCTGGACAAGGCTGAAATAGCTCATGTCAACTGAAGGTACCATTCCCGATTTCCAGCCGTGGACATTGGAGAGTACACATGGGGTTCCCCAGCCTGGTGTGGGATCTGAGGCTCTGGGAACAAAGGCTGACACTGTATTTTTCTTTTTTTAAACTTTTTATTTATGTAAAGAACAGACTTTTGGACTCTGTGGGAGAAGGCGAGGGTGGGATGATTTGAGAGAATATCATTGAAACATGTACATTACCATATGTGAAAGAGATCACCAGTCCAGGTTCGGTGCATGAGACAGGGTGCTCAGGGCCGGTGCACTGGGACGACCCTGAGGGATGGGATGGGGGAGAGGTTCAGGATGGGGAACACATGTACACCCATGGCTGATTCATGTGAATGTATGCCAAAAACCACTACAATATTGTAAAGTAATTAACCTCCAATTAAAATAAATAAATTAATTTACAAAAAAAGAAAACTGTTTTATTTTGCATTGGGGCATAGTTGATTAACAATATTGTGATAGTTTCAGATGAACAGTGAAGGGATTCAGCTATACATACACATACAGCCATTCTCCCCCAAATTCCTCTCCCATCCAGGCTGAAGGCTGGCACTGTACTGCATTATACTGGAAACTGACTAGAGGAGGTTTAGGTTTTTTATTGTTTTACTGCCAGGAGGAGAGTGGAAAGACTAACTTGCAAATCAGGTGGATGAAAATTGAGAATAAGAAAGATTTGCTTGTTGTAGGCAACCCTTTTGTCTGTTGTTGTTGTTGTGTTTAATGTTTATGAATAGAGGCAGGTAAGGCTGAATTCCCTTCTGTTCTTCAGGAATTCTTTTAAAGGTATTTTGTTCTTGTCTTAGACTGAGACTGAAGATGTGACACCACACATTACTGTTATCACCTTCTGCAGCTGAAATGCAGACTCCGGAACTGGATGTGGCATGGAGTAATTTTTCTGTCTAATTAGCCCTGGAACTCTATGTTAAAGGCTCACAATGCGTGTCCTTTGGCATGACATCAGTCCACCGTTGACTCTGATTGTCAGCAGGATTCTAATTATTTGGGCCAAAGCATTTTGCTCAGAGTTTTTGTGTTCAAAGAGAACTTCTGTGTAAGGGAAAGAAAGCCTTTTTGTTATTATTGTTCCTCTTCTTTGGAATTAGCACCTATCTAAATTAATCCTTTCTAATGTCTCACACTCCTCCAATAGGTACACTTTGTAAACTGCTTTAGTAACCAACAGAAAGAGGAGTGGTAGTCTTTTAATTAGCTTTCTAGAGATAGGAAATTCCCAGCTATTAAACCCAAGCTGTATCTAATGTGGGGTTTCAGTCTAATGAATGGTTGTAAGCATGCTGCCTTCCCACACAGTAGAACTTGATGGATTCCCTGGTTTACAACTGCTGGTTATTGATTAAACAACTAGACTGTTTTGATGCTGATTATTTCTGTTTTTGCACCCATCATCTTAGGTTTGGAAGAATTATTACAGATATTAATGTTATTAGAGTTATTAAAGGTCACTAGTCTATCCCCTCACCCACCTTATGCTGGTAACATCTTTACAACATCTCCCCCAAGTGGTTGTCTTGATCATGATAGAATCCACTTAATGAGAATGAGGAGAAAGCAGACTCCAGAGTCCAGCAGACAGTTATAGCTTAGTTATTCCTTAATACAGTTTATTTAAAACCATGGCAACCTCTAGCTTAGATGCCCTAAATATACAAATAGACAAGTTGATATAAAATGTGGTGAATGCTTTGATAGAGGCACAGATGCACAAACTGTTTTTAAAACAACTAACTGCGTGGGAGAACATAGGAAAGAATTTGTCTTGAAGTATAAGTAGATGTGCTAATGTGTGTGTGTTAGGGAAGAATGTTTCCAGAGAAAAGGTAAAGGTGCAAAAATATGGAATCTAGGAAAGACTGTGGTAAGACACAGTGAGAAGTTCAGAATGGCTGAGTGGAAAGTGCAGTGGTGAAAGAGAACAGCTTGAGCCAGGCTATTAGGAACTTAGTTTTCCCAACAAAAAGTTGGATTTTATCCTATAAGAAGAGATTTTAAAGGGTTTAAAACATGGGAGTGGCTTGATCAGATTTCAGTTTTCTCAAGATAACCTCAGTGGTAGTTTTGAGGACTCATTTGATGAAGGAGGGACTAACTCAATGATATAGGTTGGATATAAATTGCTCTGCCCTGCTGTCAGCCCTGTGTCCTATTTTGGTTCAGAAAATATGGTCACTGTCTATAGAGCCAGCCTTAACTGGTTGTGGTAGGTTCTTGTAAATGTTACATCTAATGTTGTATAAATACTGGGAAAGTGAAATAGGAAATTGTGGAAATTATTTGGATTTTGCAGGGACATAAAAATTGACTTGAAATACTATCTTAAAGAATCTTAAGATGAGAAATACTTAGCTCATTGAGCAAGTTTTTTTTTTTTTTTTTTTCCGCCTTGAAATGTTCAATTTTAATTTGGCTGGACATCGTCTGAGGCAGATGCTCAGTAATTTGATGATTTCAGCAGTATGTTATTCTGTGATATCCTTATGGATCAGAAAGTCATTATATAGGACAAAATGAAATCACATAAGTAATGTAATTGGAAAAGGAAAGGTCAAAATAATATTATGAGAGGCATTAGAAAATTGATAGAACTCATGTTCCATTAGCTGGAATGTGGAATTACTAATCTCAAACCAGTATGGATGGTGCATTTTTGATTGCCTTTCAGGAAATGTGTTGGTGATCAGAAGGTGAGGAGTCTTGAACTTATTGGCTTTTCCCTGCATTTTCTTCTGCCTTATGAGTTTTATACTATCTTATGAAGTTTATACTATCTGCTCATTTTGACTTGCTGGCTAACCAATTCCCAATTCTCAACATGTGAAAACAAACACTCCTAAGATAGGTAATGTCACAAACAGAAATGTGGGTGTTTCAGAAAAAGATGAGGGGCAAATATGCCTGGATTAAAGCCATGAAACAAATCCTCAAATATCTTTTCTAATTTAACATGAGAAATAGGCTTCTGATAGTTTATTTTTATTCATGATACATATTTATTTAGTAGCATCCCCACATGGAGGAAAGTCGATTTTTACCAGCTGACAGAGGAGTTCAGTCTGGACACCGGTTGCCCCTCCAGTGGGGATGGCTGGCTCCTGTGCTTCATCATCTCCCAGAGGTTTCCTGATAAGGAGATGTGTGCTGGTCAGAATTGATCTCTGGCATTACTGTCAGCGGCACCCATGATTTGGCCCACAACGGCATGTTTTCCTGCGACTAGTCTGTGACTGCCTCTTATCATTTCATATTTGCAGGCTGCTCCATCAAGCTAATAAAGCAGCTGTTTCTATGCATGACATGCTGTGTTGTGTGACTGACGGATAACGGCAGCATTTTAAGTCTTGCGCTAGATTCTCCATTATGCTGCCAGCCTCTCTGTTAGCCTCTATCAAAATATTTCCTGTTATGGGCTGTCAGAAGCAGAAGTCAGTTGTTTTTGAGTCCAAGCTAATCTGAAGTCTTTAAGGTGCTGCCAGATTAGAAGGCAGGGGTAGATGAGGAGAAGCTGAAAAGAGGCACTTGAGGGCATCAAACCTAAGCGCAAAAGTTACCTTGTTCATAGCCCCACACATGTGGATGTAGATAGAGTAGCTTCTGTAGAAACTGTAAATCAGTATGAGCTGAAATAGTCCTTTCTATGAGGCTTGGAGACTCGTTAGAAGAAAGACAAAGGCTGACACTCATTAAACACTTTTGTATAGCACTGCGGTATGTTCTACGGCACATATTAGATCACTGATTCTCAAATGATTCTGAGAAACAGGGACTTCCACTCCCTTCTCCTTTTATTTTGTTAACATGTGAGAAACCAGCTTTGAGAAATGGTGGAAGTTTCTTGCTTGTCGCAACTAGAACAGTTCTGTGGTCCTTGCTGTGCCCCTTCCGCGACCTCCTCAATGCTCCCAACTGAACAGCTCCTCAGGGGAAAGCTCTGTCCCAGGAGAAAACTCTGGAGATTCTCAGGGAAGACTTGACAGGCCTCCGACAATTTGCTTCCTGGGAGGTTTCAGTGGCTCAGTGGCTAGAGACTGTTCATCCTAACAACACAAAAGCGGATTTCAGTGTAGTTTGTTTCTATTAATAAGTTATACACACTGTTTATATCAGTGGATCATGTGGCAATTTAAAAAGCATGTTTATGGAATCATTATGTCTTAGAGTTATGTAGAACACAGACTGAAAACGACAAGCTTAACATATTTCAGTAAATAGGTTAACTGCTTCCACATGTATGTCTCCCTATCTTTTTTTACCTTGAACTCTTGACCTTCTTACATTTATTCATGGTCATTCATTAGCTCCAGGGAAGGGTTTTAAAGCATAGCTCTACAACAAGACTGAAATTCTTGGCTTATGAGTTGCAAGAACCTGGAATTTGAGCATCAGATGCCTTAGTCTTGAGATCAGTGGGTGGAATTTATGCCCTAAGTGACAGATTTTGAAGAATATACTGTGAGTCAGAGGCTTTTTCCCCTAATATCCAGATAGATAAAGATTCTGTGTGATGATGAGAGAGAGGAGATGAATCATAAGATACACACAAGAGCACTGCTGATGGGTCTCCTGGGAAGGATCCAACATTCTTTCCAGACTCATAAGCCTTAATAATTTTAAAATATAGTTTTAAACAATACTGTGTATATTTAAAGTGTACGGTATCGTGATTTGATATGTACATGTGTGTAGTGAAATGGGGCTTCTCACGTGGCACTAGTGGTAAAGAATCCGCCTGCAGTGCAAGAGACACAAGAGACGCAGGTTCGATCCCTAGGTTGGAAAGATCCTTTGAAGGAGGAAATGGCTCCCCATTCCAATACTCTTGCTGCAAAAATCCAGTGGACATAGGAGCCTGGTGGGCTACAGTCCTTGGGGTCGCAAAGAGTCAGACTCGACTGCGTGAGCACACAGTGAAATGACTATTGTAGTTAAGCTGATCAGCATGCTGCTCCTCAGACACTTGTTTTTGTACGTGTGTGATGAGAACACCTGGAAACTACTCTTATCATAGTTTCAATATTCAATACAGTATCATTAACTATAGTCATCACACTGTATGTTAGTCTTTAGACTTGTTCATACTAAATAATGGCAACTTTGTACCTTTTGACCACTCTCTCCCTTATTTCTCCTCCCCCACCCTGATCCAGCCTTTATTAACTTATGGACTACTCTCTGTTCCAATGAATTCAACTCTTTTTTTAAGGTTCCACATATAATTATGATCCTATTTTCTCTATGTGACTGACTTGTTCTCCAGTTTTACCCATGTTGATGCAAATGGAAAGATTTCCTTCCTTTTCATAGCTGAATAATATGTGTGTGTGTGTATGTGTCTGTGTCTGTGTAAAATCTCAAACTCTGAACTTGGATTAAAATGATCTTGTCTTGCTGGTTTCCCCAGGTGCTTGGCAAAAGCATTATAAAATCCTACTTGTTTTGTTGTTCTTCAGTCGCTCAGTCCTGTCCGAATCTTTGTGACCCATGGACTGGAGCATGCCAGGCTTCCCTGTCCTTCACCATCTCCTGGAGCTTGCTCAAACTCATGTCCATTGAGTCAGTGATGCCATCCAACCATCTCATCCTCTGTTGTCCCCTTCTCCTCTTGCCCTCAATCTTTCCCAGCATCAGGATCTTTTCTAATGAGTTGGCTCTTTGCATCAGGTGGCCAAAGTATTGGAGCTTCAGCTTCAAGATCAGTCCTTCCAATGAATATTCAGGATTGATTTCCTTCAGGATTGACTAGTTTGATCTCCTTGCAGTCCAAGGGACTCTCAAGAGTCTTCTCCAACATCACAGTTCAAAATCCTATTTGGAAGATAATAAATGGGTAGTACTAATAATTTTCAAATGACATATTTAACAATAGACAATAGCATTTATTGTTATTAATAATACTATTAAATAGTTATTAAATAATATAAATATATGATAGTGATATGATATAAATAATACAATATTAATATCATAATGATATGAATGTTATTATTAATATTTACTATTTAATAATAAATAACCAATAAAAACATCTAAATGCAAAGAACAAAACCTCTTTTAGGTGAGAAAACCACAGTCAATAGAAGCAGATCTACAAAGACCATAGGTACTGAAATGATCAGACACAAACTATGAAACTATGGTTACTATGGTTTTGAGAAAATAAACACAAAATCATGGCAGGTAACTGAATATTATGAAGAATAAAACAGCACATTAAACTGTAAATTTTAGAAATTACTTCAACAATTGAAACGAAGAACACAATGAATGAGTTTAATAGTAAATTAGATAAAACTGATAGAAATTTAGTGAACTGAATGATATGATGGAAGAAATTAATCACAATTAAGTAGAGAAAGCTGATTTATGGAAAATATTGAAAGAAGGGTAACAGAAATAGAGAATTCAGTAAGAAGTGCTGCCCTAAGTAGAATCCAAGGAGAGGAAAGAAGGGGGATGTAGCTGGAAAGATGAAAAGAAAGAAAGATGGAATATTTGAAAAGATAATGTCTGAAAATTTTCTGTAGCTTATGAAATATACAGATTCAAATATCACAATCCTAAGGATGACAAGTAAAAAGAAATTCACATATCAGAGTGAAGCATATGCAAATACATATATGAGATAGGCCAAGTTTCCTAATATATGTATATAAACACACACACATGAAAATCTCTGCATATCTCTTGACTTTATAAGGTCATTTTATGCCATGATTCTATGTTACACCAAAATTTGTGTTTGTGTTACCACCACAAAACAAATAGTTTAATCATCATTAATTTTAAACAGAATTTACTATAGCATTCATGATAAGTCAGATCATTCTCCTGCAACATAATACTCTAATTTCTTGAACTGGATGAGAAAATAAAATCTTTGTTGGAGTTAACTTTTCTTCTCTTTAAAGTATCTGGAAATAGTCCTGTAAACTTGTACCATTTAACAGTTTGCAAAGTTCTGCTGCTGCTAATGGAGCCAACTTGTTCACAGCCATTGCTTCACTCTTTGTGCACAGAAAAGCCTGGAATCAAAATGAGTAAAATTTGTTTAGAAGAACAGGCATTTGCTCTAAATGAAAAGATAAGCTTCACAGAGTCTTGTGTAAATGCACTTTCTTCAGCAGCACATGTTGAGTCATTATTTTCCCACTCAGTCTTAGTTACTTTTGAAACAGAAGCTGAGAATTCTTTAGCAGATTTGTGTCTTTGAATGTATTCAGTGATATCCCTATGACCTTCATAGTTGTTGGTAAATGTTGACAAGTTTTGCATGTTACATGGGTATCATTAACTTTCTCAGAGATAAACATGTAGCACTCATTTTTTCATTAAACACACTGTCACACACATTTGAACTCATTACTGCTAACAGGGTTTATTGTAAGTTGAAAAGTGATGAAAAATAATAGAACAAACAGCTGTACATTTATAATTCACATGGAGATAATGACAAAGACCACTGTAGCAAGTGTGTTCATACTACTCTGCTTATGCCACATGGCAGGATTGCTCATCATCTATTTTCAGGTATACTTCATATAGATGCAGCCTAGAGTTTTCCATTTTCCACTGACTCTGCTTATGGGCAGCCTATGGCTTTATGCATATCATAGGCACAGGGTTTGGCCTAGTTAGCTGATGGACCAGACTGTTGTCAAGGGCAGTGGCACTCCTGTTTGAATGCAGTTGTATTACCAGTAAGCTCCTGTGTGCTTTCCTTGAAAGGAAAATGTTAATTCTGTTGTGTATGAGAAAGACTTGGAAAAAGAGAAATTTCTAGTTGTCCCTCAGCTTTAACGATGTGTTAGAGTTTATGGCACATGTCTCACATACACAAGTGAGACCATGGCAGAAATTGGAAGTACACAGTAGAGCTCTACCAAACCCATTAAACACCATGCGCTACAGGTGTTTAGTAGATACTTTTAATCAAATTAAGTATAAAAATTCAATTCTATTTTTTGTCTAGCTTTTTATTTTTCCAAGACTGACCATGAAAAATGATGAAATATGAATAATAATCATCAGGAATTAAAAAAATAGGACATTGTCCCATATCCTGTAGTATGTAATACTGCATAGTAGAAAACAAAATAAGACATATGCATTTAAAATAAAAAACCAAATGTGAATTAATCTTGGATGGTACAATAACATTGTAGAAAATTAAAGAAAATCTATGGATAAATGATTAGAATCTTGAAAACTAATATGCAAAAGTAATTGTATATACTAGCAACAAGCAGAAATTGAAGTTAACTAAGACACTGTAGGATTAAGATATCAAACACCTAGAAATAAATTTACAGAGAAAAGTATAAAACTTTATTAAAATAAAGTAAAAAGACTAACATAGAGAAATAGAAATTGATTATAGACTGGAAGATTCAAATTTGCCAAAATGTCTTTTCTCTAAACTCATCTATGGATTTAATTTGAATCCAGTAAAGAAGTGTTTGTGTGAGTGTGTATGTGTGTGTGTGTAATGTGAAAAGCTGTTTCTAAAAATTATATGGAACTACAAAGACTAAAGAAAATAGCCAAGTTAATATGTTTACATAAATTTATACTCTGTGGTGTTAACACAGGGACAGACAGACAGGAAAACTAAAAGAATAGCATGTCTAAGAATAGAACTATATATGTGTGTGTGTGTGTGTGTGTGTGTGTGTGTGTATACATATACACACATGCAAGTGTACTCAGTTGCTCAGTCTTGTCTGACGCTTTGCGACCCCATGAACTGTAGCCCTCCAAGCTCCCCTGTCCATGGAATTTTCCAGGCAAGAATACTGGAGTGGGTTTCCATTTCCTACTCCAATTGTGTACGTGTATTTCCATTCTTAGACACTCTATTCTTATATGTATTCTGTATACATGTGTATGCACATACACACACACAGACACACTTGATTTATGGCCAAGTGACACTGGGGAGCAGAGGAGGAAAGATTAGTATGGAGCTGGGACAACTAATGATGCTGGGACAGTTGGACAACCTTTATTGTAGAAAAAAGAAATTGAACCCCCTGTCACAAAAATTGAACCCCCTAACACAAAAATCAATTCCAGGTGGATTACAGACTTACATATCAAAAAATTTAAACTGGTACTAAGTAATGAGAATATCTTTGTGACGCTAGATAGGAAATGATTTTATAAACAGGGTGCAAAAGGCACTAACTTAAAGAAGACTGATAAAGTTGATTTCATTAAAATTAAGCTCCGGTCATTGACATACACTATTAAGATAGTAAAAGGTAGCCATAGGGATGGGAGAACGTATTTGCAACAATTTTAACCAAAATATACAGAGTACATAGAGAGTTGTTACAAATCATTTAAGAAAAAAGGCAATACTGTCAATTCAACGGAAAAATGGGTAAGAGACTTCACAGATGAGGAAATGTTAGTGACCAATGTACATTTAAAATGGTGTTCAACCTCATTAAGAATCAGAAAAAGTCCTTTAAAACCTCTGTGAGAAACCATTACTTACCCACTAGATTGGGAAAAATTTTAAAGTAGGATAATTCCAAGGCAAGAACATGAAGTAATAAAAATTTTCAAAAACTAGTAGCAGTAAACATTGGTCCAAACGTTTTAGAAAATGCTTTGGCATTACTCAGCGATGTGTAGATGTGCATATCCAAAAATCCCTCTCTCAGAGAGAGATGTTCTATTATTGAAATGCATACTTGCATGCACTATGGTATGCTTGACAGGATTGTGCAATGTGGCTTGTAATATCCTCAAACGGGATCCTGCCCAAACACACGTCTACATCTTCTAAAATGAACAGACAAACTGTTTGTTCATGTAATGGAATGACATAGTGAAAATTTTAAAACTACAGCTGTCTGTGACATCACATTGACAAAAGAAACATGATAAAAACAGACGGAAGTGACCCACATAGATTAAGGATTTCTGCTTGTGTGGTAAAGCAATGAAACAAAGCAGGGACAAATGATCAAAATAGTCAGGATCGCAGTTACCCTGGGGAAGGCAAGAGTTTGAGACCGGGGAGAAATATGGTGGGGAGTTACCTCCTTGGTCCTCCACAAGGCTCCCTCTGCCCAGCGTGGTGTTGCTTGAGCCAAAAGAATGAGACCAAAGGAAAGCTTTGTTCTCTGATGAAAGAACGGAGCGGGGTGAGCTGCTCTTCCCAGCTGCCGGTGGACGAGGCTGCTTTATAAGGGTCTCATCAGTGGGGAGGGCAGAGGGCGGGGTCCTCCCAGGACCACACAGACGGCTGCTTGGGGTTCCAGATCACAGTGCTGGGCTGCAGAGGCCCTGCCAACAACCCGCTGCTGCCGCCATCTTGAATAGTGGTGTCACACTCGGAGCCTTTGCAGAAGTCCGCCGAGTTGGGTGTCTGCACTAACTCTGCTCTGAAGTGCTGGGTGCAAGGCTCCTGCCTGTGGCCCCCAGTGAGCACCTAAAACTAGACAAAGCACAGTGGAAAAGAAAAAATAAAAGGTTAGATTTTATTACCCAGATTCTATTTTTATTTTCCCGTCATTATTAATGGGCTTTGTTGGTGACAGCAGCATTCTCTGATACTGATGATGTTCAGTTAGTTGGTCTTGATGAGTGTTACACGGGGATCTATTCTACCGTAATTTGCTAAACTGTACAGCTTTTATGATTTAGTAAACTGTACAGTGTTTTATATCTCTTCTGTGTGTGCTATGCTCAGTCGTGTCCAACTCTTTGCAACCCCATGAAGTGTAGCCTGCCAGGCTCCTCCGTCCATGGGATTTCCCAGGCAAGAATACTGGAGTGGGTTGTCATTTCCTCCTCCAGGGGATATTTTTACCCAGGGATCAAACCTGCATCTCCTGGATTGGCAGGTGGATTCTTTACCACTGCACCACGTGGGAAGCCCATACACTCTTCTGCATATCTCATAATTTTAAAATGTGTAAGCATGTGAAGAGCATAGAGGGAGTACCAAGACAGGAAGAGTCCGTTCTTTGGGAGGGAAGATGTAGGAAAGGCTTCTTAGGAGGTTTCCTATCAGCTGTGACTGAGAAATGACTCAAGGAACAGGAGGGTACCCTCTGCACTCAATCCCAGTCACAAACACTTACTCGTTTGTTAGAGTGTCCAGAATAGGGAGACTGAAGGTGTTCCTAGGTGAAAGTGACCTGAGCTGAGATCTGAAGAAGGTGTACGGTTGGGTCATTAAGGTACAGTTGTTAAACAGTGACCTAAGCAGTAGAATCCAGGCAATCCAGGTAAGTCAAAACATTATATATCATTCTAAGGAGCGTCAGGCTTATCCTGAAGGTGCTGAGATGCCTTGAACAGTTTTAAGTAGAGAAGTAAGAAAATATCTGTATTTTAGACTGATCTCTTTGGAGCTAATCTGGAAAACAGATAGTAAGCTGAAACCTAGTATTTGCGGGTAAGGCCATCTTGCCGGAGGCAGTTACAGCACCGAATTGAAGAAAATACATAACTTAGAACTAAGGACTCAGTTTGGTTTCAAATATCTCTCTGGTCCAGATTTTTTCCTGGCAAGTTTCCAGATTGTTGCCAACTCACTTTACCTGAACTGTTGTGTATGTGTGTTTGTGTGTGTCCTCAGTTGTGTCTGACTCTTTGCGACCCATGAACTGTAGTTCACCAAGCTCCTCTGTCCATGGCATTTTCCAGGCAGGAATACTGGAGTGGGGTGCCATTTTCTTACAGACCTATATAAATGTAGTGGGTAATTTGGTAGAGTTTGTGTGAATGAAACAATATTTATTCCTTCTTTGAATAAGGCACAAGATTTCAAGGAAAATAACCTATAATGCTTTATCAATGATGTGAGATATAATAAGAAAAATATAATGTCAAGAAAGGCCTGACCTAAATTACTATCGATAAGCAAAGGTGAGGTCTTATGACAGCCTTAGCATTGTTCTGACAGCTGCCAATATTTGGAAGTTAGTGATTTGTTCAGTGTTTGTCCAAGAGATGAGTTAATGGCAATTTTGTAAATGGTGGCAGGCATCTCAATCAGTCTACCAGCAGGACAAAACCATCATTTAATAATGTCACTGGTTCAGTTAGGATTGATGTAGGGAGAGTGAGAAATTGAGTCTTCAAAACATTCTATCCATTAAAAAAGAAGAGTTCAAAAAAAGATTCAAGGAGAAGAATTCATGTGTATCTTCAGTTTTAGCTATACTGGTATATTGAAAAAGTAGAAAAGAGAATGTGGAACAGACCTCTAATATCAAATTCTGATCTTTACCCTACTTGAGAAACATTTACACAAAATTTCATGGTGACGGTGCATGTTTTGGGGCTTCCCAGGTGCTTAGTGGTAGAGTCCACCTGCCAATGCAGGAGATGCAGGAGACAGAGGTTTGATCCCTGGGTGGGGAAGATCCCCTGGAGGAGGAAATGGCAACCCATTCCAGTATTCTTGCCTAGGAAATTCCATGAACAGAGGAGCCTGGCAGGCTATAGCCATGAGATCACAAAGAACTGGATGGTACTAAACATGTACACATGCAGTGTGTCTTAAGTGGGTGTTCTAATATATGTTCTCATAATAAAACATAAAAAACACCAGCATTATTTGTGAAGGCCTAGAGAGCAAGAATCCATGTACAAGTCTTCTGTTGTCCAACTCATCTGGTTAAATTTGGAAAGAATCAAATGTGCTATTCTTATTTTGAACAAACACAATGTTGCTCTCAGATAAAATTACAAGCTAGAACTCTATACAAAGTCACATTGTAATTAAGCTGTTCTAATTGAATACTTTGTCTCTTTTAATAGTTATCCATGCCTTCTGTTTATTAGTAAACATTATCTAATAAAATGCTCTATTGTTTAGGAAAGTTTGAGCAAAAAGGAAATTGTTTGGGGAAATGAGTAAGCAATGAATAGAATCTGAAATAAAATGTTGTCTCATAGCAGCCAAGCAATTATGTTCCTTCACAGAGTAAGTGCTTAGTATCAATTTTGTTTATGTGGAGGGCATCTCTAGTGATTCAGAGGAGATAGGAAGTTCTTGGTTCTTTACAGTTCCCTATAAAACTCTGCAATGAAAAGATTGATGAACAAACAGTTACATGTTTAAGGAATAAAATGATTTTGTTCCCACTACTGGTTATGAGATGATGAGTGAATGGGCTGATACTTGGGCTACTCTGGTTTCTGGCCTTAGGAAGACTACCCTGAGGTCAGTTTTGCCACATTCTGCTTAACTGCCCTTTCTGGAATGGTGATAGCCCAATTCTGGATTATAATGATTTGCTCCCTGAGTTTGCATATCTGAAAAAGTACTTAGTTCCTAAGAGAGTGGTCTCTGCTTCATTCCAAGGGGTCAGACGACTGCACACAAGTCTGGATATGAGTTTTGAAAAGTAAGGAAGTATTAGTATCATAAATAGGAGTTGCTGTACATTAGTTATGTATTGCTATGTAAAAAGTTACCCCCAAATTTGGTGGCTTACAACAACAAGAATTTATTATCTCCCCATTTCTGTGGGTTAGAAATCTGGTGTGACTGAGGTGAGTGCCTTTGGCTCCAGGTCTCTCATAAGGCTGAAATCAAGGTGGCCAGTGCTGCAGTTTTCTCAAGGCTAAACCAGGAGTGGATCTTCCAAGCTCACTCAAGTGGGTGTTGGATGGAAGATCTGAGTTCCTTGCCAAATGAGACTGTCTGTAGGACAGCTCACACTGTGGCTGCTGGTTTTCTTCAGAGTGAATGTGCAGGATTGGGAGGGAGGAAATAAGGGAAGGCAACATAAGATGGAAGGCACAATCTCTTTGTAACCCCATCCAAGAAGTGACCTCCCATTACTGGTGCTGGATCCTACTTGTTAGAAACCAGTCCCAGGTCCAATCCACACTCACAGGAGGGGACTTCACAGGGCATGGATACTAGGAGGCAGGGAGCACTGGGGCCATCTCAGAGGCTGCCAACTGCAAACTGGGAAGACCTGGCAAGTGTGAGTTCTTCTCTGAGACCCCTCTTAGTCAAATTCCTGCAACCAAGAACCTTAATATTCTTTCTTATTTGGGATCTCTGTCCTGAATCTCCCAATCTCTTCACTTTCATGGACCTTTTTCCTGGAAAACTTTTCCTAAGTATTTGCTCTGTAATGTCATTAGCCATGGCCTGTGTATGTATTTTCATCCTAAAGGAAATCAGTCCTGGATATTCATTGGAAGGACTGATGCTGAAGCTGAAACTCCAATACTTTGGCCACCTGATACGAAGAACTGACTCATTGGAAAAGACCCTGATGCTGGGAAAGATTGAAGGTGGGAGGAGAAGGGGACGACAGAGGATGAGATGGTTGAATGGCATCACTGACTCAATGGACATGAGTTTGAGTAAACTCTGGGAGTTGGTGATGGACAGGGAGGCCTGACATGCTGCAATCCATGGGTTCTCAAAGAGTTGGACATGATTGAGCGATTGAACTGAACTGAAGAGTTAGACTGGCAGTATGATCTCAGAGATGGGTATACTAGTTACAGCTTATGTTCTTTTGACTTAGCAATTTTGAGGATTAGAAAAGCTTTAGAATCACTTTAGAATGTTTATATATTTATCATCAATTTTAAATGTAGGAGATGCAGAATCTGGTTAAGACTCCAGGCCAAAGAATTTTGAAGACTTCTGGCATACTTCATTTCTAGGCAAAAGTCATTGTCCTTCAGCCACACCTTCCCATTGTTCTTGAAACCTGCTTTTGGCACAGGAAGAGGAAAAATGTCCTGTACTTGCCATCTCTCAGGCTGTTATATTTTCCTGGTAAATGTCAGGCTGCATTCACTTGTGAACATTTCCCTCATTAGGTTTGGATAATTAATTGCTGAGTCTTGCTGCTTTCTTTTGAGAAGGGGGAAGTATATAAAACACATTTTGTAATAAAAATATGTCTGCTGCATATGCTTTAAGAATAAATGCTCAATTTCAGAACTGCAGCTGGGAATGTGTTTTAAGTTTGTCTACTCTCTTATGAACAGAGCAAGGTCAACAGTTTAATTAGTTCAGCATTTATCAAGCACCAAGTGCTGGCAAACACGGTACTAGGGCCTGGGAGTATGAGGATGACTTATATACATTCTTGCCCTTGCAGAGTTCTCAGTCTGTTGGGAGGAACAATCTGGTAAACAAGTAATAACAATGTAATAGCTCAGACAGTAAAGAGTCTGCATGTAATGCAGGAGACCCAGGTTCAACCCCTGGGTCTGGAAGATCCCCTGGAGTAGAGTGTGACAACCTTATCCAGCATTCTTGCTTGGAAAATTCCATGGTTTAGAGAAGCCTGGCGGGCTACAGTCCATGGGGGTCACAAAGAGTCAGATACGACTGAGCAACTAACACTTCTTTTTTCACTGTGGTAAAATAGAGCTGCCTATGAAGGGCAAAGAGGGCACTGAGAAGGGGGTGTCTAACTCTGCCTAGGAATTTGTATTCTACAGCATCCCTTAGAACATAAACATCAGAAGGTGTGATGTGTTCAGGAGGAGAAGCAAGTATACTTGTAGGCTGTGCAATATTTTTTCAGCTGGGAAAAAGAGGAAAAAGAGAATTATGTCTTTGCTTAATTTTAAAGTTTTATTTTTTTAACAATTGCTAAATTATTATCTTTAGAAAGTGGAAAATAGCTTAATTTTACTAAGGTAATTCTCTGAAACTAGCTTCTAAATGTCAAATTGACTCTGCTAATAAACTATTTAGCCAGGAAGTCCTTTCACTAGGAGATGCTTTGTTTACATTTCTGGAAGTGGTCCTAAAAGAATAGAGGGTATGTGTTAGGAATACTTGCTGCTTAGCAACATATACAGTGATGTCAGCTTACAATTTCATGCATTCATTTATGCCTATAAGGTTGTTTGGACTGTAATAAAAATACCAGCAATATTAGTGTATTAGTTTTCTAGAGCTGCCCTACAAAGTATCATAAATGGTGTGGCTTAAAATGAGTTGTCAGAAGAGCCATGCTTCTGAGCAATGCTCAGTAGGTTCTAGTGGAGAATCCTTCCTTGCTTCTTCCAGCTTCTGGTGGCCCTGGATGTTTCTTGGTTTGTAGTAGCATCACTCTAATGTCTGCCTCCATCTTTTCATGGCCTTTTCCCTGTGCCTCTCTGATGCTCTCCTCTTGTTAAAATGACACTAGTCACTGAAGGTAGGGCCCACTCTAAATCCAGAATGACTTCATCTTAAAGTCAATTAACTAATTTTATATCTGCAAAGACCTTATTCCAAACTAAGTTCACATTCTAGGTTCCAGGTGGACATGAATTGTGAGGAGCACCATCCAAGCCACTATAGTTAGATTTACAGAAACAGCAAAAGATGATTGCAGATCAAGAATAAAAGCTTTATTCTTCCCATTTGAAAAAGAAACATGTTTTGTATTATTTTATACCTCATGGTAGAAAGAAAATGAAGTGGGGAAAAGGTAGACTTTAAGAGTAGTTAGTTAAGATATGATAGAGATAAGGATGTTTAACATGTAGAAAAATATGAAGAGCTTAGGACCAGAATATAAAGCAGGAAGTGTATGAATGATAGCCTAATTTTCCCAAAGCTGTTCATCAAAAAACAGTTATAAATATTTAGATTGGAGGTCATCAACTTAATTCAAAATAGGTAAGTTATTATACTGAGGGTAGGATGGTAAGAGCCACTGAAAAGTCCTAAACCACTGAAACTCTAAGTATTGACTTGGCGGTTTGAAAGTCTGTCCATTTTTTCTAAGATACAAGTCTGAAGGCCATCAGCTGAGTCTCATTTATCCCAATGTTTAATTAAATGAATCAAATCAATAATTATTTATTGAAAATATACTTGCAAGGGAAGATGCTATATTGTACATAAAAATACAACACTCAGCCATTTCTTTGAGTAGTGTAGTTGGGAAGACAATCTAAATACATGTGAAAAGATAAATAACAGTGAAAGTAGTAAATAATTATATAAGGGCCTTATAGCAAATGAGAGGAGTGACAGCTGCCATAGGTATTTTGAGTAAAAAGGTGTTTAATGCAGGGACTGAGAGGTTTACAGAAATGTTGAAAGGGCTGGAGTGCTGGCTTTTAGGAGAACTGGAAGTGTAGGCAGCACAGGGAAGCTGCTGTTGATGAGCTTAGCTGTCTGTGACACTGGAGAGGCTGATTCTCAGGAGATCATGTCAATTCTATGGAGAGTTTGTTGTGCTGCAGGAAATAATCAGGTAAACTCAATCAAAATACAGAGAGATAACACTGTTTGCAGACAACATGATCCTCTGCATAGAAAACCCTAAAGACTCTACCAAAAAATTACTAGAGCTAATCAATGAATATAGTAAAGTTGCAGGATATAAAATTAACACACAGAAATCCCTTGCATTCCTATACACTAACAATGAGAAAACAGAAAGAGAAATTAAGGAAACAATACCATTCACCATTGCAACAGAAAGAATAAAATACTTAGGAGTATATCTACCTAAAGAAACAAAAGACCTATACATAGAAAACTATAAAACACTGATGAAAGAAATCAAAGAAGACATAAAGAGATGGAGAAACATACCGTGTTCATGGGTTGGGAGAATCAATATTGTGAAAATGAGTATACAACCTAAAGCAATCTATAGATTCAATGCAATCCCTATCAAGCTACCAATGGTATTTTTCACAGAACTAGAACAAATAATCTCACAATTTGTATGGAAATACAAAAAACCTTGAATAGCCAAAGCAATCTTGAGAAAGAAGAATGGAACTGGAGGAATCAACCTGCCTGACTTCAGGCTCTACTACAAAGCCACAGTCATCAAGACAGTATGGTACTGGCACAAAGACAGAAATATAGATCAATGTAACAGAATAGAAAGCCCAGAGATAAATCCATGAACCTATGGACACCTTATCTTCGACAAAGGAGGCAAGAATATACAATGGAAAAAAGACAACCTCTTTAACAAGTGGTGCTGGGAAAACTGGTCAACCACTTGCAAAAGAATGAAACTAGAACACTTTCTAACACCATACACAAAAATAAACTCAAAATGGATTAAATATCTAAATGTAAGACCAGAAACTATAAAACTCTTAGAGGAGAATATAGGCAAAACACTCTCCGACATAAATCACAGCAGGATCCTCTATGACCCACCTCCCAGAATATTGGAAATAAAAGCAAACATAAACAAATGGGACCTAATGAAACTTAAAAGCTTTTGCACAACAAAGGAAACTATAAGCAAGGTGAAAAGACAGCCCTCAGAATGGGAGAAAATAATAGCAAACGAAGCAACAAAGGATTAATCTCAAAAATATACAAGCAACTCCTGCAACTCAATTTCAGAAAAATAAATGACCCAATCAAAAAATGGGCCAAAGAACTAAACAGACATTTCTCTAAAGAAGACATACAGATGGCTAAAAAACACATGAAAAGATGCTCAACATTACTCATTATCAGAGAAATGCAAATCAAAACCACAATTAGGTACCACCACACGCCAGTCAGGATGGCTGCTATCCAAAAGTCTACAAGCAATAAATGCTGGAGAGGGTGTGGAGAAAAGGGAACCCTCTTACACTGTTGGTGGGAATGCAAACTAGTATAGCTACTATGGAGAACAGTGTGGAGATTCCTTAAAAAACTGGAAATAGAACTGCCATATGACCCAGCAATCCCACTCCTGGGCATACACACTGAGGAAACCAGATCTGAAAGAGACATGTTGCCCCAATGTTCATCGCAGCACTGTTTATAATAGCCAGGACATGGAAGCAACCTAGATGCCCATCAGCAGATGAATGGATAAGAAAGCTGTGGTACATATACACCATGGAATATTACCTAGCCATTAAAAAGAATTCATTTGAATCAGTTCCAATGAGATGGATGAAACTGGAGCCCATTATACAGAGTGAAGTAAACCAGAAAGATACACACCAATACAGTATGCTAATGCATATATATGGAATTTAAAAAGATGGTAACAATAACCCTACATGCAGGACAGAAAAAGAGACACAGATGTATAGAACAGACTTTTGGACTCTGTGGGAGAAGGCGAGGGTGGGATGATCTGAGAGAATAGCAATGAAACATGTATATTATCAAGTGTGAAAGAGATCACCAGCCCAGGTTGGATGCATGAGACAAGTGCTCAGGGTTGGTGCACTGGGAAGACCCAGTGGGATGGGATGGGGAGGGAGGTGGGAGGGGGGATCAGGATGGGGAACACCTGTAAATCCATGGCTGATTCATGTCAATGTATGGCAAAAACCACTACAATATTGTAAAGTAATTAACCTCCAACTAATAAAAATAAATGAAAAAAAAAAAACAATTCTCAATTCTATGGAGAGTTTGTTGTGCTGCAGGAAATAATCAGGTAAGCTCAACCAAAATACAGTGAGATAAGTGATGTGGTAGAGTACTGTGTGTGTGTGTGTGTGTGCTCAGTCGCTCAGCTGTGTCTGGCTCTTTGCCACCCCATGGACTGTAGCCTGCCAGGCTCCTCTGAATGTGGGATTTCCTGCCATTTCCTATTTCAGGGGATATTCCAGACCCGAGGATTGAACCTGCCTATCTTGCATCTCCTACTTTGGCAAGCAGATTCTTGATCTTAGCCGAAAAGCCAAGAAGTGATGGCAGATGGATTCTTTACCACAGTACCACCTGGGAAGCCCTGTAGAGGCATGTACAGAGCACAAAATGGGCACAGAGAAAGGGATGTCAAACCTCACATTTGCCATCTGAGAGCACCCATTCACCTACTTTCAGATGTTTCAGGGGAGTATTGACCTGTTCACTCCTACCTTCTGATGCAGCCCCTTATTGGTAGAATTCAGTGAGCCTGCTAAAAAGAACCTGGAAGTGTAATTCCCTGCATTTATCCCCTTCAGTTCATGAGAGGGCTTAGAGGGCAGTGGGGTTTCTGAGAATCAATAGACATTCTTCTGCAGTGGCCAAAAAAAGCAACTGAAACAGGGATATAATGTGGGTCTTGAAGAGAAGTGAGATTTGGATAAGAAGGAAGAATGAAGGTGAATATTCCAGGTGGAGCTATGGCTTAGGATATTTCTAAGGATATGTTCAGTGTGCATGGATTGTGGCAAATTGAAGTCATGTGGAAAGTCAGTGACAGATATAAAGATAGGTTGGGTCAGATTATGAAAAGTTCAATGCTGGGTTGAAGGAATGGGAACTGATTTCAGGTTAGGGGGTCCTAACTTGTGGGCCTGGAGTTATCAATGTAGGATCCATATGCATACCATGCATAGTCTTTATATGGAAAAGATATGTCTGTCCCATGTATATGAGCCACTGTTTGTGCTGACTATAGGTCATGTGACTTAGTAAAATATGGGTTAATCATATATATCTAAATGTATTACAGCATTTGATCATCTATTTTTACTTAAAGTGTTCTAATAATAAGACTATCACATATTGATCTGTACAATATTGTTGATATTGTAAAGATGTTTTCACACTTAAGTTTAGGGTCACTACTCTAAGGCAATATAAGTTCTTTGAAGGCTTTTGAGCACTATACAGACAAAGTGAAATGATGGTTTAGGGAAATCGATCTGATAGGGCTCTGTAGATTTGAAAGTGGAGATTAAAGGCACTAAACCAATAAGAAACCTCTTGTGGAAATTAAGTTTGAGAAAACTGGTGAGCTGTGAATAAGCAATTCCTAAAGCATGATGTGATGTATGACAGTGGGTACAAATAAAGAGTTGTGCACCAGCTATGAATTTATTGCCTCTCAGCTCCAAATTCACACTCCAATGCCAGCTGTATGAGGGTGGAGCTGGGCTCTGTTTGCCAGCAGAAAAGTTGTTAAGATTTGTCAGTGAAGCGTGCTGTTAGGACAATGTAGGAAAGACTTTCTTTTACTGGACCCAGTGTACACTTCTCTCAAGGCTCCTGTTTATGAGGGTGGAGCTGGGCTCTGTTTGCCAGCAGAAAAGTTGTTAAGATTTGTCAGTGAAGCGTGCTGTTAGGACAATGCAGGGAAGACTTTCTTTTACTGGACCTAGTGTACACCTCTCTCAAGGCTCCTGTTTATGAGGGTGGAGCTGGGCTCTGTTTGCCAGCAGAAAAGTTGTTAAGATTTGTCAGT
This sequence comes from Cervus canadensis, assembly GCF_019320065.1. Lineage (NCBI taxonomy): Eukaryota > Metazoa > Chordata > Mammalia > Artiodactyla > Cervidae > Cervus > Cervus canadensis. The sequence goes on along the minus strand of NC_057387.1, from coordinate 40,090,801 downwards.
GAAGCGTGCTGTTAGGATAATGCAGGGAAGACTTTCTTTTACTGGACCCAGTGTACACCTCTCTCCAGGCTCCTGTAGCACACATGGCTTCTCCAAGGTCTGACTTTGGATACAACTTCTCCAGCATCCAATTCCGGTAGCATCAGTGCAGCTTTTCCTGGCACCCCTTCAGGTGGCTTTGCGACAGAGCCACTAATGAAGGACAACCTTGTAGATAGCTTCCTCCAGGATCTCAGAGGGCAAATTTCTAGCAGGTTCTGCTGGTGTAGGACCTCAGCAATTTCTCTACCAACCAATGAGGCACAGCTGCTCCCTCTCCGGTGAAAGAGTGGATCAACTCTGCTGGAGGAGACTCTTCTGTGGGGCAACAGCTCAGCCCTAAGGGGAGTGGTTACTCTTTTATCTGCAATTTCTATATTCCTTGGTATTTTCCTTGCTTCTCACTAGCCAATCCCTCATTAAATTTAATAAATATTCATATTAAACATTACCCATGTATTCCTGTATAATTTTTGTTTTCTGATAGAACACTACTGATATAAACTATCTAATTTTGATGGATATTCATAATTAAGCAATATTTTCCACATTTCTCTTTATTTGAAGTTTGTGTGCTGCAGTCCAATAGAGTCGTATTATTACCCATTATTACATTTCTTTTTTTGTTTGCTGCTGGGGAGCAGTAAAAGCAACATCATATAAGCATTTTGAAGGCTGCAAACATAATGAGTTTCTTGAAGAAGTTCTTCATAAGTAGAAAGTAATAAATTAACATTGGTTTTGAAATCTCCCCTGTGGTTGATAACAGTGTGATAGAAATTTTATTTATTAATTCTTCCAGTCATTCACTCATGTCTTCTCTGTTATAAAGTGACACCTTTTACATTAATGCTAAAATCCATCTTTGATTATGACACATGGGATTTCATCATTAAAACATATGTTTGTAGTCCCCGACTTTAGGAATTTTAGCATCAAAACATCAGGTACTGTATTTTCATATTATACTGACCTCAAGGTATTAGAAGTCCAAGAGGCTTTTGAGTTTAACTCTTTTGGTTCACAAATATGTACTTAAATACATGTTTTTGCTTGAAAATTATTGTGCAGCTGAGGTTTGGATAGATTGACAAATACCACATATGAGGATGTAATAAAATATCAGTAAATTAAAGGGGTGTGTGTTTTGGGTGAGAATGTGTTGTTTTTTACTTTTCTCTTGTTTACTTTAATGACTGAAAGCAGTCCAGAATATAAATTAGTAAATTTAGCAACATTATGCTTTTATTAAGAAATAAAATGATACTAACGTTCTGTGGGAGTGGAGGCATTTATATATTATCAAATTTGTAGTTAAGTGGACTTCCAGGTGGCCCAAGTGGTAAAGAATTGGCCTGCAAATACAGGAGGCACAGGCAGGAGACATGGGTTCAATCCCTGGGTCGGAAAGGTCCCCTGGAGAAGGAAATGGCAATGCTCCAGTATTCTTGCCTAGGAAATCCCACGGACAGAAGAGCCTGGCAGGCTACAGCCCAAGGGATAGCCGAAGAGTCAGTGGCGACTGAGTACACACACACATAGTTAGGTGGTGTTTATTCTTTTCTAAGACACCATTCTATATTGAGCCTGTTGAAATTGAAAAGTGTTTTTCTCATTGCCTTTTAAAGGGCTGTATGCCAAGTTCAGAACTCTAGAAAGTCTAAAGAATGCTTAACTGGCATTTTCAAAGTTGACAACACAGAACTCAAGGACACTTAACCTTGCTTTGTTAGATCTGTTACAGACAATGTTAGTGATGTTACCCATCATGTTTGCTAGATGGCGCTAGAGTTCATATCTCTTATCTAGACTTCACATAACTCTGTCTAAATATATTGCTATTTGGAGAACAGTCCCTTATTTTTAGAGTCATTATCGGTCGAATTTAAAATCATATTACCTTCAAGTGTTAAAGTGTTATTTATTAAGTGTCCACAGAGTGTTACTTTGTCTAACGTCATCTGAGTTGTCATTTTCCTCTAGTTTGTACTTGAAAATATCTGACAGCACAATATAAAAATATTTTCTTTGAATATTTATCTTTGGAGCATAGAAGACTGAACATGTCCGGAAGGAGCTTTTCCAGAAAGAAAATTCTTGGTGAAAATTGAGGTTTCGATAGGTATCTATACTTGAAAATTGAATATGCAAATTGAGTAATTTCATGCTTATTTTAAACTTTAAAAACATTTTTGCTGCAGTTATTTCAATGTTTTAGTTGAAGGGCCTCTATGAGGGATTTCCTCATAGCTCAGTCGGTGTTGAATCTGCTTGCAATGCCGGAAGCCAGAGTTCGATTCCTGGGTGGGAAGGATCCCCTGGAGAAGGAAATCGCAACCCACTCCAGTATTCTTGCCTGGAGAATTCCATGGACAGAGGAGCCTGGCGGGCTGCAGTCCATGGGGTCGTACGACTTAGCAACTAAACCACCACCATGACCTGTATGTGCACAGAAACAGTCTCTACTGACTAAGAGAGGAATTTGAAATGAAGAACAAAATTACCTATAAGGTATAGTTTTTACTTAACGGTCATAAATAAGAGAATGTCACATTTTCAAAGAAGTAATAGCTTGTATTTATTGTTTTATTCATTTGTTTCAGTTTAAGTTCATGTTACAAATAACGCCTATGTGTGTATATAAAAAAAGTCCTCCTACCTATGTGTTATGCTTTCCCTCATTTAGTTTGAAATCGTAAAGATTTTTACTATTAGCAGTTTGATGTCTATTCCTCAAAAATTTTCCTAACATGAAATATAAATATATTTTCCTAATTGTAGATCATCTCCATATATCTTTGTATGTTATCTTCTGATTTGTCTATAATACAGTTGAAATCTTTGTATACCCAAAGATCTAATTACATAAAAAAAAAGTCTAGAATCCAAGAAAATAATTAAAATAACTAACATGAATCATATTGCAGTCTTGCATAAAACTGTCCAAAGGGGAGAGCATTCCCCATGAATCACAGAATTTCTTTCAAAAATGCCTTTCCCCCACGTATGGTCAATATTGTTCATACCCATAGAAATACTTTGAAGATTTACTCCTTTCTCATTCCAAGCTTTCTAAATTCTCTACCCAATTCAGTCCAAAACAACCCTCTTGTCTTCTTTTTTCATCTCTCTCTGGTGTAGTTCTTTATCATTTATCTCTCTCCAGTGTAGTTCTTTATCAGTTAATCATTTTTCTCTTTCTTCAATATATCATCATTACTGTAGTTTCAGTCCAAAATCATTTTTCACTTTTTGGAATCCCATGGACTGTAGCCCATCAGGCTTCTCTGTCCATGAGATTTCCCAGGCAAGAATACTGGAGTGGGTTGCATTTCCTTCTCCAGGGGATGTTCCTGACCCAGGGATCAAACCCGCATCTCCTGCCTTGGCAGGTGGATTCTTTACCATTGACTGACCTGGGAAGCCCAGCCTTCAATAGCTAGATTCTGCAAAACAAAGTAGGACTGTGAAGCTGACTGAGCAAATAAGTCAGCTTTATTCTTTGTGATGGAGATGGAGAGGGAAGAAAATGGTAAACATTATAGCGTCTTTGCTTTTTATCCCTCTCAACACACACACACACACACACACACGCACACACACTTGCATTTGCAGATTCTCTTTCCTTATTTTAGTTACATAAGTGGAAAATCATACAGTATATATTGTTCTGTGTATTGTTTTATCTACTCAACAATTTATCATGGACGTTTTTTATATCCACATACACATCTACTTCTTAAAAAAAAAACTACACACAATTTATAGTATTCCATGCATTGATGAGTATGGATGTAGTTTATATTCCATGCATTGATGAGTATATATGTACTTTATATACAACTATTTCCCTACTGATGTTTGGTAATTTCTAATTTTACAGTTTTATTCAACTAGTAAGAATACTGTGGTAAATATATTTGTGTATTTCTGAAGACACCTAGAATTGGAATAACTGGTGTGTAAATTACAAATTTAATTTGCAATGCCTTATTATTTTTCTAAAAGGTCCTACTAGTTTTTGAGCCCATCAATAATGCATGAGCATGCCATTTTCCTATTATCTTGCAAATATGACTAGTATCAATCTTTAACATTTTCCCATCTGAATACTAAAATTATGCTATTAAATATCTTCATTTTTTAATCAAATTTATGAATGTATATTGTTTATAAGGTAGAAGCATAAACTTATCTTTTAAAAAACAACAATTATTTTTTAGTGTTCTTGTTCTGAAATTCCTATCAGTCAGATGTTAACCTTCTGGACTGATTCTCATACAGGCAAGATTTTGCTGTGATAAATTTCTGTTGTGAAGTTCTAGTGCTTAACCCAACAACTGTTTGTCTCATACTCATGTTCAAAGTGAATTAAGTGAGATGACTTCTGTTCCATACGGCTACACAGGTACTCAGCTGATGGAGGCATCACCACTTGCTGCAAGGCTTGTTATCAAATAGAGAAGAGAGTGGAGAATTTTCTCTATGTCAGCCTGGTCATTTCTGCTCAGCTTTCATTGGAAATAACTAGTCACATGACCTTGCCTAGTCCCAAGGATGCTGGGAAATATAGTGGAATATTTGATGACTATAACTACCTTTACCACAAATCTGTAAGGGCTCTCATTTTTTTCTCTCTAGCTTTTCAACTCATATTTTATTTTATTTATTATAATATAGTCATAACTTAATCTTTCAGTCTTTAAAATTAAATTTTGCTGTCACATTTTTTGTTTCTAAGAGTTATTGACTTCCTTTTTTTTGTAAGTGTATTTTTCCTTCTGGTTTCACTAATTCAATATATATTCTTTTTCTCAGAAGATATTAATTTAAGTTTTAAGTTTTCTTTTTGCCGCTAACCAACACATTGCCGTTGCTTCTTCAGATTTCCCCTTTCTGTTTGTCTTTCTTGGAGGCTTTCCTAAAGTGTCTGGTGATCCTTGACTCTTTTTTTTTTTTTTTTGTATTTATGACACAAGAAAGATGATTAAAACCTTTTTGTGCAGCTGGGTGGGAGGGGTGGGGAAGAGGCTTGTCAAAAGGTATGTAGAGTGGTCAGATGTCAGATGTGTGGGGGAATCGCTGAATATTAAATATCCATATTAATGTGCTTTTTTTTCTCTTGGGATACTCAGTTCCTTATGAAGAGACCCCTCTAATCTCTGAGTATTACCTGCTGCCCAATTCTGGTAAACAATTGAGGGAAAGGAGTGTGGGAAATTACCATCTAGTACATACAGATGGTCTTAGCCTCCCTATTCTCAGTCCGGGGTTATGGCATGGTGGCAAGCTTGCCACCAGAATTCATGCTTCCACATCCATCATATGTGGAGTTATTGGGAGCAGCTTCTCAGCCAGAGCCTACACAGTCCATCCTCGAATATATCTAGGTGTCTCCAGGTGCCTAGTCCATACATCTTTGCATGGGAAATGCTTTACACTCTTTCTTTTTCTCAGCTGGTTATAATAGGAGTAAACTTTAGGCAAAACTTTGGATTTACATTTTGAAGATAGTGGGTTTTCTGTTTGGATGCCTAGCTGACTCTGTAGATGTATTTATTAGTTTCCTATCGCTGCTAAAACAAGTGACCACAAACTTAATAGCTTAAGACAACACAGATTTATTATCTACTGTTCTGAAGGTCAGAAGTATAAAGTAGGTCAGTAGGGTTGTGTTCCTTTTGGAGGCTCTGGAGGAGAATCTGTTTACTTGCATTTTCCAGCTTCTGGAATTGACTTGAATTCCTTGGCTCTCATTATTCTGACCTCCGGTTCTATAGTCACATCTCCTCTCACTCTGACCCTCCTGCTCCCTCATATAAAGACCCTTGTGATTACATTGGCCCACCAGGATATCCATGATAATCTCTCCATTTTAAGCTCCTTAATTAATATCATCTGCAAAGTTCCTTTTGCCATGTAAGGTTTGGGGGATCAGGATGTGTACATGTTTGGGAGGTCTTATTCTGCCTACCACAGAACAAGACTGTTTATGTACAACTACCTGTTTATGTACAACTGCTGTTACATGGGCAAGAAAATCTCCAAATATCTATCATGTAAAAGCAATGAAATATGCTATACCTTTTAGTATTATGTTAACTAATACAGAATTGAAATGGGGTTATGCCTTAACAAAAACCTAAAATAGTGACATTGAGTTGAAGGTTAAATAGTGAATGGTGAGAAAATGTACACGAGAGGCTATAAAAATGGACATAAGATTTTATAAAACTCTTGTTTGTGATAACATGAAAGGCAGACAGACCAAATTCTTACTGGATCGTCATGACATTAGTGGAAAGTCTGGGAAGAGCAAGGATATTGGTATGCATGGATTGCTTTGTTGTTGTTCAGATGCTAAGTTATGTTCAACACTTTGCAACCTCATGGACTATAGTACACCAGGCTCCTCACTTAATTGCTTACTGATGCACTTAGGTATTTTAAAAGCAAGAAATTTGTTCTGTGAAAGCAGAATTGAAAAGATGAGAGAAAGTTCAGAAATTTGTCACCTTACAAAGTTGGAAGAGCAAACTATTAGATACCAAACTTTAGGTAATTAAGTAACAAAAAGTTTTGAATGGAAAAAAAAAAAACCTATTAAGAGTTTACAGTTAAACAAAAGACTCTTCCCAGCAGCAGAAACCACATTAAGGATAATTACCTTTCCTTTCAAGATATTGTTTCAGAAGACCTCAAGGCAAATTCCATTAAGTTGAAAGAGAAAGAGGAATAGTCTAGGGAAGCAACAAGTATGGAGGGCTTGGATTCACAACTTTGGGGATGTTTATGAGCACTAGGAATTGGTTGGAAGCAAATAGATCAGAAGCCTACTAAGATTTTTAGAGAATTCTGTAATTTATAGATCAGAAGCCTACTAAGATTTTTAGAGAATTCTGTAATTTAAGAAACTATGAACTTGACCTACAGCAAGCATGTGATGGTAAAAATAGCCATTAAAATTGCAAGATTGTACTCTAATCAGAAACTGAGGCTCAGTGCTCATAGTGCATAGAACCTAGAAGGTTTGTTTGTATCCACTTTCCTTTGCACACGTGGTACTAGTTCCAGTTAGTTTCCAGGGTAAGAAGAGTCAACCCACTGAGTCACTTTTCATATGGCAAAAAGAAATTACAACAGGCAAGAGAGCCAGAAATCTGAAATCTTAAATTCCATTATATCTAAAATGGTAGATTTTTCTCCCCGATGAAATTACACTTGGAGACCTTTCAGAAGAGCTAGACTTTTTTACAGAACTTTCATCGAATCAGAGCTTGGAAAAGAGGTGGAGGCAGATGGCATGTACTCAGAGTCTGTCTCACCTTTTCAGATCCTATAAGAAAGGTATGTGCTTTAGATTTACCTGATGGTCTCTGTATGTTAAATTTTATTATCTGGCATAGCACCATTCCTGATGAGTGGTGCTAAAACATAGCCATATTATATAATAATCATGTGATGCATTGTGGCCAAATGATCAGTGGTTGGTTCCAAGTGACTAGGATTGGACTTGTGTCATAAAAGATTATTGACTATCCCAACAAATTTTGTAGAGCTCTTTTGTCTTGATAATCTGATGACTGCCTTCAGAATGGTCCCTGATATTATACAAGGTCCATTTTGGCCTGTCAATTTCTCTTCTCAGGAAAAAAGGTGTTATTAAGATAATCAAACTCAAGAAGTAGAAAAATGGGGTCCCAATTTGCATTCAACATTGAAAGAGAATTTTGGACAGCTTTTTTCTGCCTCCAGACTTCTTCAGTTTATACTTTACAACCCTTCCCTACACCCACCCCTCCTTGCCAAATGTAGGTAATCCTTCATGCAATAGGTCAACGTATGGTAAGAGAGAGTTTTACAATGCCACTGAGGCTGTAGAACTTACAGGAGAGGCTTCTGAAATTAGACAAGTGATAGTACTAAATGTTTAGGACATTGGCATCTGGAGATAGAATATACCATTTTAAGGGAAGATGAATGTTAATGGCAGAAGAAGAAGAATGTAAGTACAACATTCTACCTACATTCCTGTATTCCTCTTCAGGATCTTTTATATTACTGAAAAGTACTAGGGAACAAAGACATAATGAAATTGGGTAATTTGGCTTATATTTCCATATCTGATTTTGAAGATTCTTTGGCTTGAATGGGATATTTTCTCTTGGTTCCTGTGTTATGCATGGACTGCATATGATGATTACTATTCTTCAGTTAGTATTTAGTTTTATTTTTCAGTGCTCAGATGTATGGTTTTCAGAGTCTTGAATGCTGCAAAGAGATCACTGGTTTATGAAATGATCCACATAATGAATTTTCCACACAAAATAAGAAAATCTGACTCTTTCTAGTGCTGGCATGACTGCCATCAGAAACTCTACACACTATCAAACCATATCATCCAACAGTTCAGAACTGGATTAATAAAATGCCCAGGTGATAATGTTCTACCCTTCATCTTAGGAGGAAGAATGGCCTAAAACTGGGCTATGTTAGTTCTCTGTTACTGTGTAACTTTATTGTCACAAGTATAGAGGCTGAAAACAAAAAATATATTTATTATCTCACAGAGTTTGGGGGTAAGAAATCTAGGAATGGCATAATGGAGTCCTCTGTTTTAGGACCTTACAACGCTGTAGTCAAGGTTTCAGCTGGGATTGAAGTCTCATCTGAGGCTCCACTGAGGTAGGATCCCATTCTAAGTGCGTATGATTACTGGCAACATTCAGTTCCTTGTGTGTAGTTGGAATGAAGACCTCAGTCTCTTACCTTCTGTCAGCTGCAGGCCACTCCCTGGTCATTGACAAGTGAGCCTTTTCAGTATGACCGCCTGCTTCCTTAAAGCCAACAAGGAAGAAAATCTAGAGAGAGGAATATTATATAACACAATCACTTGCATCGCATCACCCTTGTATATTAATTTGTTTAGTATTAATTTGCTTAGTCAAGTTCCTACTTGACTGGGCCACAGAGTGCACTGGTATTTGATTAAGTGTTATTTCTGGATTTGTCCGTATAGGTTTCTCTGGATGAAAGTAATAGTTGAATAAAGCAGATTGCTCTCCCTCATGTGAGTGGGCCTCATCCAATCTACTGAAGGTCTCAATAAAAAAAAAAAAAAAATCTGGCTCTCCCGGGTCTGAATTTCTCAGTTTTTATTATCATCAAGCCAATTCATTATAAGATATATCTGCCTGAGTTATAGGAATTGGAGAAGATGGCAAAAGCCAAAGTACTTAGTGGTCTCAGCTAATCTTTTCTTTATATCTTTCCCAGGAAATGACTCAACTTTGAGTGCCAAATTTGGTTCATTCATGGCCAAGAAAATTACAAACAAACACCTAGAAATCTCAAGACACCAATAACTTGTGGTCATCTTAAAGACATGTTTACAATTCTTTTTGGTACTGTTCACTTAAAGAAGAGAAGTCTGATTTCTTCCCCTTGAATGTGGCCTAGACTTAGTGACTTATTAATAACAAATAGAATTCAGCAAGAGTAATGGTATATCACTTCTGAAACTAGTTATTAAAAGACTGCAGCTTCCATTGTATAGCTCAGGAAACTCAAACAGGGGCTTCTGTATCAGTCTAGAGGGGTGGGAAGGGGTGGAGATGGGAGGGAGGTTCAAAAGGGAGGGAATGTTTGTATACCTATGGTTGATTCATGTTGAGGTTTGACAGAAAACAACAAAATTCTGAAAGAAATTATCCTTCAATAAGAAAAAAAAAAAAAAGACTGCAGCTTCCATCCTGGGTCTCTCTCCTTTCCTCTTTCATCACTTACTGTGAGGGAAACCAGATGCCATGTTGGTTGAAAAACCCCAAAGGAATGCCCACACAGTGAGCTGACATGTGAAAATGTTTTTGTGACCCCAATGGACTGCAGCATGCCAGGCCTCCCTGTCCATCACCAACTCCCAGAGTTTGCTCACACTCATGTCCATCGAGTCAGTGATGCCACCCAACCATCTCATCCTCTGTCATCCCCTTCTCCTGCCTTCAATCTTTCCCAGCATCAGGGCCTTTTCCAGTGAATCAGTTCTTTGCATCAGGTGGCTAATAATCATAATTATTATTTCATTGTGTTTTCCCAAAAGCCCTGCTGAATAGGTATTGCCAGATCTTCACCCTAGAAATGAGCTACCATTATTCATCATTGATTAAATATACTTAATATGAGTACTGAGGACTGACTTTGACCTGGTAGATGGAGGTATAAGTTACTGGTTGGTTTCAGCTGGAGTCTGGTCTAACTGGTTACTGCCCATTCTATATATGTTAAAATGTTTTGACTACTACTCTTGTTCTAAGTATTCTTGGATAAAATAATTTCAGTTTGAATGAGTCCATGGAGATGATGTATTTCACAGGTTTTCAATAGTGTTCTTCACCTCTCAAGGTTTCACAGAAGAGGTGCTGGAAGAGGTGGTGGTAACCATAAAGGTGAAGTGGGAGGTGGAAGAGAAGGTTATGTAGAAGGAAATCCAGATTTGACTTGAGCTTCTATGACTTCTGAGCTTTTGAATATTGGTTCTTAGTAGGCGTTCACATGAAATAAGGGTTTTATTACTAAAAAATTGAAAACCACTTATGTATAGCAACTATTCCATCTTGCAAATTGAGAAATTGAAGCTTACAAAGGTTAAGTGACTATGAGAAAATTACACAGTTATTATATCATTAGGTAGAAGCAAAATTTGGATATGGATTCAGGTTTTTGAATCTCAAGCTTTTTCTCTTTTAGGTGCTCCTTCCTTGATGCATACAAAGCATAAGATAAAGAGCTACTTTAGCTCAATATAAGCATGACTTTAATATTATCTTAATATATTTTTCTATGAATATGCATGCACATTTAAAAATTATTATTTCTAGCCCAACTTCTTCCGAGAAGAATTTGAAATGGCTTGCTAAAACAAATTAGGAATTTCAGGGAGGGAAAGTGAGGTGGAACTAGAGGTGCAAAATACTTATACTAAGGTCTGGATGGTTGCAGAGTGTGTTAGTTACTCAGTCATGTCCAACTCTTTGTGACCCTATGGACTATAGCTCACCAAACTCCTCTGTCCATGGAATTCGCCAGGCAAGAAAACTGGAGTGGGTAGCCATTCTCTTCTCCAGGGGATCTTTCTGACCCAGGGATCAAACCTGAGTCTCCTTCTGCTTTGTAGGCAGATACTTTACCATTCGAGCCACCAGTGGAGGTGGGCTATAGCTGGATGGGAGCTTGGTACAGATCAGTGCAGTGCATAGAGTTTCTGGTATCTCGAAAACATATGAAATTGAAAGCTGGGGGTGGGAGGGGAGCACTAAAAGAAATCTGGACAAACAAAAGTTGCTGCTCCAGACGGCCAGTCAGCTGTTACTGTTCTTGACGTGCATATGAGGCTTACTTCTTTCCCTCTGCTCTAATGTACTCAGACTCCAAGTGCTTGAACATAATGTGGAGAGTTAAAAGAGAGGAGTGCCTCAATTTCCAAAGTGCCTTGCATCTGTCAGTTTAAGAGGAGACCACAGCATTGCTTTGGTGTGTGTGAGTGAGTGTATGTGCCCACACACACTTTTATTAAACATATGCTCCCAGTCACATCCACTTGGCAAGATCACAAGTATGTAATAGCTACAAACTATAAAGAAAAAAATAAAAGAGAACTTAACCAGTTTCTTTTAAAGATAAATAATACCTCCAAAGCCACTGTAAGTATTCATTTACACATTCTTTGAGTGTGCACACCAGCTTTTCTTCTGAGTTTCTATTTACTCATGCCTACGCAAAGATGAATATTGCAGTTGTATGTGACACAAACATTGGAAATCTGTGTTTACATTTGTGTTTCCAACTGAATATGCAAATAGATTTTAATCAGTAGTGATGTTGCTTTATATCAATGTTTTGTGCCGAGTATAGCCTCAGTGATAATGTTGTGATAACCAAATTTTTCCCCACATCAAAACTTGGAGACTATCCCAGTTTTTTGAACAGCCGTTTGATTCCAAACTATGATGAAATCCTTTACTTTCCTCAGGATTATTTCTGTGTTTTTCAGGAAACACTAAATATCTCCTTTGTTTCATTAAGGAGTTGGTGGGGGCGGTGCTTAGGACAAATTTACGCTTGCAGCAGTCACGAGGTTTTGGTAAACCAGATGAGCTCATCAGTTCGTCAGGAGAACCTGCAGGAGGAAGCTCCAAGGTTGGTGATGCTGCTAGAAGAAACATCTGTGGCTGACCCGGAGTGCTATTTTGGGTTATTCAGTCCAGCAGCACACTGCCTAGGAAAACAAGAATGCAACAGCAGTTGAATACCATGGAGATGGGAAATGACAGGCTTTTAGTCATGAATTTACAAACAAATTTTTTCTAACCTAATAATCTAGCTAAAGGAGGTACCCCAGATTTGGTGAGCTTCTGACCTTAGGCAAAAGAGATACTCCATAGATAAAAGTATTATATTCAGAGCACAAATACCCTTCTCCTCTAAAAAAGAAAAATAAAAGGTAAGAATAGCCATCTCAAGCTGCAAACTTCCTTTTAGAAACAGAAGTATTTCTTATTCTTTGTGTAGGTTCAAAGTTGGTGGGGACTTCTTTTTTTCCCCAGTGAGTCTATGAGAACCCTGTTGTTTTTTTGACAGAAACATGACATGCTTTTTAAAGAATACAGTCATCTGGAAAACAATTTACACTTTGCATTTTAACCTTGCTAAATTGTATTCAGATTCTCTTTAGTGCTGTTCTTCTCACAAGACATGAAGCATTTTGGTTCTTAAACACTTAGAAGCGGCACACTGCTTGAGATGTACAAATAGCTTTCATTAGTGCTAATGGGAGTTATACTTCTGAACCAGGAGAGAACAGAGCCTGAAGATTTTAAATTATCCTTCATGCAAATATCCCAGATGGAATAAATTATGAGGGATGCTTAGAGGGAAGAGGTCTAAATATCCCCTAAAGCCATAGTTTAATAGCAAAGCAATACTTCCGAGTAGCAGAAGTGGAGTCAACAGTGATGGCTTTGTGGCTACTGCCATGCTAAGTAGCTGGTATTGACTCTTGAAAATTCTTATTGGATTAGTACTGCACTCGAATTCCATTATTTTCCAAAGGACCCAAGAGATAGTTCTCTATCTTGAATAGTCCACTAAAATGGGTTCAATTTGGTTCAGCTCTCAAGGCCATTTGTCTTAAATTCTGTAGATTTCTAATCAGCAAGCCCTATAACAAGAAGATCTTTATTTTTAATTTCAGAATAATCCTTTCTGAAAATATTGTTTCCTATATCTTTCTTTTGGGGGAGCACACATTTTACTTTCTTGTTTTTCAAATGTTTACATTTTATTTTTGCTTAGAGAAATATTAACTAGCTTTCAGAGATCACTGGGATTGTGTCTTATCTTGTTCATTTGTGACAATCTCTGTTTCTTCTTGCTTTAACATTTGTTGTATTTTGCTTGAGAATTTTTGCTTTGAGAATTATTCCCCTACCCTCCTTAAGTAACTGAAAAACTGAAGGAATTGCTTTCCTATACTATTATCTTAACAGGTCATCTCCTTCCTTTTGTTTCCTGTGAGAGCATTATTTTCACTAGAAAAACTTATCCACCTTCAAGTGGAAATTAAACATTATATATTACTATTAGAAATAGAAATGGGTAGGGCAAAAAGGAAATAAGAGGAAGGTAAGATGCCACCAAGTGAAGATGGGGTGACTATAAAAGACCAATCAGCTGGTGAATTGACTGTGGTTCAAATCACCTCTGAATCCTTCAATGTCCAAGTAGTCACTGGACTTGAGGAAGTATTGATATATCAATCAAACAAAAGAGATGGAAGTAGATAACCCAGATCCACAATTTATAAACATACAATGGGCGGTGCTATTTTCTAGACACTTTTTCACCTCTGGAATTGTTATCCCCAGAAGCCAAATGAATAATCAGAAAGTAGTTGTAATCAGTGCAGAGGAAGCTAGAATAATTTTAAGGCATTATTTCATCCAGGCCAGGTAGACCCAGTGAATCTTACCTACTCTCTGGCAGGGTAACCTATCTGGGGAGGTCACATGCTCCATATTTCCTGTCTGGAAATGGCTGCTAATCTCTGGAATGTTGGTGTTTTTTTTTTTTTTTTTTCAATCTGACCATACTCCTTTAGTTCATTTAGTCCTTCTTTAGACATGGTACAATTTAACCAAAATGACTCTTGCTTGCCCGATTGAAATCACTTTGATTTCAGTTTTGAGCTTCCCTAAATTCTTTACATCTGTTAGTTAAAACCCAGTGGTTAATGCAACCATCATATATGCATTTTTCTAGTTCAGAAGACACATTCATTTTCTTCAGTTTTAAGTTCCTGGGTAAAGAATGCCTCACTGTTAATCATTATAGATTGCCACAAATCTGCATCATTATACTATAATAATATTTTTGAGTGCTGTGGTGTGCTGGATACTGGGTTGGTGTTGTGTGAAATCCTAAGAATACTCTCTTTTTATAGGTGAGAAAACTGAGAATCACAAAGGCTAAGACACTTGCCCCAAATCTCACAGGTGAACAGCAGTGGGAGTCCAGCCAGGTCTCTGGCTATTTTCACTATTCTCTCAGCCTCACATATTTTGTTTTTGATGTTTTATTTGAAAATTGCTAAAATAGAAATTGTCATTAAAGGCAGGGAAGACTACTTTACTGTGTGCCTTATAGTTCTTTCTTGGGAAACTTATATCATCTAGTCCATCAACCCTGTGTTCATTTTAACTGTGGCATTGGGTTTGGTTAGTATCCACATCTAAAATCATCAAAAATGAAGTGGAAAAGCCATGAAAAGACATGGAGGAAACTTAACTGTGTATTTCTAAGTGAAAGAGGTCAGTCTGGAAAGTCTACAAGCCAAATGATTCCATCTATATGACATTCTAGAAAAAGTAAATTATGGAGAAAATTAAACATGTGGTTTCCAGGGCTTGTGTGGGGGAAGGGGTGAACAGGCAGAGCACAGATTTCTAGGGCAGTAAGACTTATCTGAACAATAATGTAATGATGTGCCTGCTCAGCTGTGTCCAGCTCTTTGCAACCCCATGGACTGTAGCCCACCAGGCTCCTCTGTCCATGGAATTTTCCAGGCAAGAATACTGGAGTGAGTTGCCATTTCCTTATCCGGGGAATCTTCCCAACCCAGGAATCAAATCCACATCTTCTGCATTCCCTGCATTGGCAGACAGTTTCTTTACCAATGAACCACCTGGGAAGCCCTCAATATGATAGATGAACGTTATTATACATTTGCTAAAAACCAAAGAATGTGCAATAGCAAGAGTGACCCTAGTGTAAACAATGAACTTTGGATAATAAGGATGTGGCAATGATGATTCATCAGTTGTAACATATGTATCTCTGGTGAAGGATGTTGATAATGGAAGAGGTTCTCCGTATATGTGTATATGGGAACAGGAGGTATGTAGGAACTCTCTGGACCTTCTGCTGAGTTTTGCTGTGAATCTAAAATCCTTCTAGGGTTCCTCTTGTGGCTCAGCTGATAAAGAATCTGCCTACAATGCGGAAGACCTGGGTTCGATCCCTGGGTTGGGAAGATGCCGTGGAGAAGGGAAAGGCTACTCACTCCAGTATTCTGGCCTGGAGAATTCCATTGACTGTATAGTCCACGGGGTCACAAAGAGTCAGACATGACTGAGCAACTTTCATTTTCACTTTAAAATCCTTCCGAATATAAAACCTATTTTTAAAAAATTCAGTGTAAAATATCAAGAAGAAGTGTGTATTCCTTGGAAATAACACCTGTTCCCTCTTTGGAGTAGGTGCGATGTGTCCTGTTATACAATAATTCTACCCTCAAAAGCCTCCTCCTTCTTCTTCAACTTACCCATCCTCACCCATTATTCTTACAAAGCCTTAAGAAAGCAAAGCATCTTTGTGTTTATGTGTGTTGATCTGCTATTATGGAAGAGAAGGGCAATATAATTACCATTTGGGCTGAGAAAGAAAAGAGTCATTCTGGTTTCTCCCCTTTCTCCACTTCAATGCTTCCTTGGTGGAGTATGGGATAGTGAGGAGGAGGTGGAGAGGCAAGGAGGATAAAAATGAAATTCCTGCAAAACATGTGAAGAGTTGCATCTTTGACATCTGATATTTTTCTACATCGTAGCACCTATTATTTTTTCATAAGCATTAATCATCACAAAATATAACTACTGGGAAGGTACTTTTTACTTTAACCCCCAAATAATTCAGTCCCAGGATTTAAAGGCTCTGCATGACATTTTATACCTCAAAGATCACAGCTCCCCAAATCCATCAAACCAGACAGCTCACCCTGTTACTGGAAAGAAACATTCAAACACGTGAGCAAGCCTAGCAGCCTCTCATGCCTTTTAAGAATATAAATGGATAATTCTTCACATGCACACTGCTGAAATTATATGAGCAGCATGAGATGGCGAATAGCAAAATACTGACGTGAAATACTCGGGGTGCCTGCTCCTTGCACAGTGGGGAGCTGGAGACTCTATGGGAGGTAGAAAGAAAAAACTAGGCTAGTCTGTCTAGGCGGTGTTCTCTGGTTGGTGTGGGAGAGGGAGGTGGGCGTCCCTGACAGTTGGGCTGCAAGTTGAAGAGGATGGGAGTGGGAGGGACAAGCAAGTTCGACTGCAGGCTGCTTGATTTGCATATGGTCCACAAGCTGGCTCCCTGTCAATCCACTACCCACTCTCCCCTCCTCATCCTGGGTGCGTTCATTTTAGACATGATCTGTCAGCCACTGGACATTAAAAAGCTGATCTGCTCAGACAGAATTTGTTCCAAGTATATATGGCAACCACAAAGGGAAAAAAGTGCCAAGGATGAAGCACTAGAGACTTTCCTTTATTGAGATACTATATTTCAGTATTATTAGAATGAAACTGACCTCTCAGGTCAAGATAGATTAAAGCAGCGCCTTGGAATTTAAATGTGTGCCATAGAATTTACATATCCAATCTCTTACCTAATCATTCGCTGGTATTTTGTTAAAGCTAGTTTCTGAGAGCTTTTGCTGAACAATGGGAGTCACCAGGAATGCTTTCTCCCTCCCTCCGTCAGATTGTTTTAACTATGTATAACATGGTTTCTTAAAAGCTTGATAAGAAGAGCTTAGGAAATTAAAAAAAAAAAAAGACTGTTCAAACAGGATTTAATTAAACAGCCACCAACCTCTGCATTCCATGAGAAGTACTTAGAAAAATTTCTTTCTCTGTGTTATTTGTTTTCAGTGGAATGATCAAAGAGGAAACATGCTAAATAAATATGGTGTTCATGACAGTGAACTGTTTGTTGAAAGGTTAATGTCTGTGCAAATGTTTAGTAGAGAGCTGTCAGCATTTTCAGTTGTGGAAACAAGACCACAAATTCAGATATTTTTGAAACACGGTTTTTATCACTCAGGATACGTAAGCAGGCAGAAAAGAGGGAATGTTCACAAGTCAGAAGCCACATGACTGTTCATCTCAGTTTCAAATATATCAGTTTTACAAATCCTCCTTTGAATACAACCCAGGAGCAACACCACCCTTTCCAGGAGTAACACCACCCTTTCCAGGAGTTGTGTTGGGATCCCTCGAAGAGGGCTATCCTATGCTGACAAATATACAAATTTACAATACACTTTGAGAAGTGATTCAAGCATATATTTTGAAAATAGGGGGAATAAGCATAGGTAAATTATAAATCTAATTAGAAACACAGATAAACACTTGAAAACAAGAGGAGCCACAGTGAATAGGTAAGATATTCTGAATTAGATATGCATTCGATGAGAATGGGATTCACAGCATTCATCTAGAAGCATGAAGGGACTAAAACATTGAGGTTGTAAATAGTTAAGGCTAACTTTTATTAGTTGAGTTTTAACTTTCAAGATATATAGCATAAGGAGGGGGATGCTTGTGAGAACTTACCTTAAATCACTACGCTGAACATTTTTTATACTGGCATAATTTAACTTTATAATTTAAAACAATTTGGTTTAGTTTTCTCCATTGTTTAGATCAGTATATAGGAATTACTGCATTATTTTAAATGGTGACATGAGACTTTCAGGGGGTCTGTTCCTACCCATGCATCTGGCTGGTTCCAGAAAGAGATAGACTTTGAGAGAAGCTGTGGGTAGAAACTCCATTCTCTTGTCTCAATTATTGGCTAAGCCCTATTATAATATCGGGCTTCCCTATTGGCTTGGTGGTAAAGAATCTGCCTGCAATGCAGGAAGCAAGACACAGGCTTGATCCCTGGATCGGGAAGATAGATTCCCTAGAGAAGGAAATGGCAACCCACTCTATATTCTTGCCTGGGAAATCGCATGGTGGGCTACAGTCAACCCACTCTAGTATTCTTGCCTGGGAAATCGCCATGGTGGGCTACAGTCCATGGGGTTACAAAAGAGTCTGACGTGACTTAGTGACTAAACAACAACATTGTAATATCATGCTTTACTATACGCTGGGCTAAGTGCTTGTTGCCCGAGTAAACTAAAGAGACTGAAATGTGAACATAACTTTGTTGCACTGAAAGCCTTTCTTCAGTGCGTTTAGATAAGAACTGGCATCTTCAAACACTGATTTAATATTTATGAAGGGTTAGCTGTCCAGGAGGTGGCACTAGTGAGCAACAATTGGGCACACCCGTGGCTGAGAAAATTGATTATCTTTTCCGAAACAAGAGAGAACTTAATGACTCAGATGTGGCAGATACATGAAGACATCTAAACAAATGAGAGACATTTTTCACAGTCTGATAACTTGAAAGTCAGCTGGAGGAGGCTATATCTCCCCTAACCCTATCCTGTCTCCTTGATTCATTGGACCAACATGACTGTTTTAAAATACAACATCGTGGAGATATTTTCTGAGATTTTTGAGAGAGGAGGAAGGCATGAGCATAGAATTAGTCAGGCCAGATTAGATTTCTGGTGTGATGAATGCAGTTTAACTCAATATTGTCAAACATTCAGTCTGATTACACTTGTGTATGTGTGTGTATGTGTGTTTTGAAGGAAAATGCTGGTCAATGTATCTCCCTATGGGAATTAACCAGTAGGTAAAAACTACAAAGGTTACAGTTATGTATGATTGTGTTAACTGTCTATTGCAATGTAACACAACTGCCCCTAAATTAAGAGGCTTTCCATTCAGTTCAGTCACTCAGTCGTGTCCGACTCTTTGCGACCCCTTGAACCTCAGCACGCCAGGCCTCCCTGTCCATCACCAACTCCTGGAGTCTACCCTAACCCATGTCCATTGAGTTGGTGATTCCATCCATCCATCTCATCCTCTGTCGTCCCCTTCTCCTCCTGCCCTCAATCTTTCCCAGCATCAAGGTCTTCTCTAATGAGTTAGCTCTTCACATCAGGTGGCCAAAGTATTGGAGTTTCAGCTGCAGCATCAGTCCTTCCAATGAACACCCAGGCCTGATCTCCTTTAGGATGGACTGGTTGGATCTCCTTGCAGTCGAAGGGACTCTCAAGAGTCTTCTCCAACACCACAGTTCAAAAGCATCAATTCTTCAGTGGTCAGCTTTCTTTATAGTCCAACTCTCACATCCATACATGACTAGTGGAAAATAAGAGACTTTAAAACAGGCTAAATATTTATTGTCTGTCACTATTTCTGGAAGATAGGCATTTCAGAACAGCATGGTTGGACTGTTTTTGTTTGAAGGCTCCCACGTAGTCAGATGTCAGCTGGGGCAACAGTGATCTGAAGGTTTGACTGAAGCTGGAGGATCCTCCATCAAAGTAATTAGCTTCTGTGGCTGGCAAGTTGGAGTGGACTGTTGGTGGGACATCTCAATCCTTCTCCCTGCAGGTCTCTCCATAGGGCTGACTGAATGTCCTTATGATACGATGGCTGGTTTCTGGCAAAGTGAGCCATCAAAAAACTCCAAAGCTTCAATATAGCTTATCCTTGGAAGTTACATACAGTCATGTTTGCCATATATTAGTTATTACATAGACCAGCACAGATTCAACATAAAAGAAGACTAACACAGCATGAACACAAGGAGGTGAAGATCGCAGGGGGCCATTTTGGAGTCTGGCTACCACAGTCTATTGAGAAAATTTCCTTTTCTTTTAGCAAATAATTGGAATAGAGCATGGTTTCACTGGGATTCTTGTGAATACCTGTCTTCAGATTGTGATGTTGATTCATGATATTATACGTAGAAGCACTGATGGGAGGCAGGAGTGGGTTGTGATTACCCTGTGTGACAATTGTGCTGGAATTTCTAACAGATAGTGAAAGGGAAGACACCCCCCTGTTGTATTGTCACATTAAAAAAGCAAAAACCAAATATAAACAAACAAAATAAAAACTAGAATGTTCCTGGAATGGCTAAGAAACGTCATCAACTTTTGAGACCAATGTGAAAAACCTGTCTTATTTTGAGAAATAACTATTTTCTACCTTAAAAGAGAAAGGAAGAAATTTGTAGTCTGTGAATATTCAGAAACATGGCACAAATGATTGCCAAGCAGTTTTCTTCTTTTTGCCAAATGCCTCAGCCATTGAACTATACTCTTCATTTGAGTCTATTATTATGTTTATTTGAGCTTATGACTATTATAGTATTTTTGAAACTATCATGTTTTGCTAAATGGAGACATTTTTTTCTCCACACTTGTTGATTAGTGTTTGGGACTGGTATCATACTTGATTGACTTATATTCCAGTGTGTACTGATGAACTGGCCTGATCTTGGATGATGGAGAGTTGGGAGGGGAGTAGTGAGTAGGTGTCTAGGTGTCAATCCAACATTGCCAGCTCCCAGCTCCAAAGATCTTACTCTAAGTCTTCATTTACAGTCCATTTCAACTTTTTCTGCTCCCTTGGCACCTGCTTGACATCTAGATCAATTTGGTGATCAAAGTCATTCTGACCAAGAAGAATATCTGACCAAAGTAAGTCTTACAAGGGATTCTAGACACTTGTGATTGATTGATGACTAAACTAGGGCTGTGAAACTATGGCACTGAAAATAATTTCTAATGTGTGAGAACCTCAGAAGTGTTTTAAGAGAACTCTGCAAGTTGTATTGATTCATGTATCAGTAGCAAAGCCAAGCATCACAGCATTTCCTTTCTTTCTGGATCTGTACTCTGTTATTAAACACCCACATTTGAAAATATCCTTTGTCTTGTAATCTACTTGTATTCTTGACATTTTACCTGCTGTGGCATAGATGAGTGTTGCCCATCCTGATGTCCATGTCCTCTTCTTGGAAACTCCCAATTTTTTCTGGGTACATGGTTGGCTGGAAAAAGGACTACATTTGCAAATAGGTATGGTCATATATCAAAGGTCTAGTCAAAGGGATATAAATGGAAGTGTGTGGCAGCTTCTGGGAAATTTTCTTAAGATAGGTGGAAATTTTACTTTGATCCTTCTTCTCTCTTTTGTTGACTATGATGGCTACTCCATTTCTTCTTAGGGATTCTTGCCTACAATAGTAGATAATATGGTCATCTGAGTTAAATTCACCCCTTCCAGTCCATTTTCATTTGCTGATTCCTAAAATGTTTATGTCCACTCTTGCCATCTCCTGTTTGATCACTTCCAATTTGCCTTGATTCATGGACCTAATATTCCAGGTTCCTATGCAATATTGCTCTTTACAGCACTGGACTTTACTTCCATCACCAGTCACATCCACAACTAGGTGTTGTTTTTGCTTTAGCTCTATCTCTTCGTTCTTTCTGGAGTTATTTCTCCACTGATCTCCAGTAGCATATTGGGCCCCTACCAACCTGGGGAGTTCATCTTTCAGTGTCCTATCTTTTTGCATTTTCATACTGTTCATGAGGCTCTCAAGGCAAGAATACTGAAGTGGTTTGCCATTCCCTTTTCTAGTGGACCACATTTTATCAGAACTCTCCACGATGACTCGTCTGTCTTGGGTGGCCCTACATGACATGGCTCATAGTTTCATTGAGTTAGACAAGGCTGTGGTCCACGTGATCAGATTGATTAGTTTTCTGTGACTGTGGTTTTCATTCTGTTTGCCCTCTGATGGAGAAGGTAAAAGGCTTATGGAAGCTTCCTGAAGGGAGAGACTGACTGAGGGGGAAACTGGGTCTTGTTCTGATGGGAAGAGCCATGCTCAGTAAATCTTTAATCCAATTTTCTGTTGAAGGGTGGGGCTGTGTTCCCTCCCTGTTATTTGACCTGAGGCCAAACTATGGTGGAGGTAATGAAGATAATGGCAACCTTCTTCAAAAGGCCCCATGCAGGCACTGCTACACTCTGTGCCCCCAACCCTGCAGCCGGCCACCCACGTCTCCACCAGAGACTCCTGGACACTCATGGGCAAATCTGGGCCAGTCTCTTGTGGGGTCACTGCTCCTTTCTCCTGGGCCCTGGTGTGCACAAGGTTCTGTTTGTGCCCTCGCAGAGTCTGATTCCCCAGACCTGTGTTAGTTCTGGAGGCTGTATGGTGGGATTAGTGGCGACCTCCTCCAAGAGGGCTTATGCCATACCCAGGTCTGCTGCACCCAGAGCCCCTGCCCCCGCAGCAGCCCACTGCTGACCTGCACCTCCCCAGAAGACACCCAAACACAGTCTGTTTCAGTCCCTATGGGGTCTCTGGGTCCTGGTGTGCACAAGGTATGTTTGAGCCCTCTGAGTGTCTCTGACGGCTATGGGGTTTGATTCAAAACACGATTTTGCGCCTCCTACCATCTTGCTGGGCCTTCTCCTTTGCCCCTGAAGGTGGGATATCTCCTCAAAGTTGCTCCAGCACCGCGCAGCCACTACTCCAGTGCAGTGCAGCCACCGCTCCAGTGCCAGGCAGGAGTAGCCCTCATAGTCAACAAAGGAGTCTGAAATGCAGTACCTGGATGCAGTCTCAAAAACGACAGAATGATCTCTGTTCATTTCCAAGGCAAACTGTTCAATATCACAGTAATCCAAGTCTATACCCTGTCCAGTAATGCTGAAGAAGCTGAAATTGAATGGTTCTATGAAGACCGGGTGAAGGGAATGACAAACCACTCCAGTATTCTTGCCTGGAGAATCCCCATGGACAGAGGAGCCTGGCAGGCTACAGTACATGGGATCGTGAAGAGTCGGACATGAGTGAAGTGACTTAGAATAGAATGAAGACCTACTAGATATTCTAGAACTAACACCCCCAAAGATTTTTTTTTTCATTATGGGGGACTGGAATGCAAAAGTAGGAAGTCAAGAAATACCTAGAGTAATGGGAAAATTTGGCCTTGGAGTACAGAATGAAGGAGGGCAAAAGCTAACAGAGTTTTGCCAAGAGAACGCACTGGTCATAGCAAACACCCTCTTCCAACAACACAAGAGGAGACTCTACACATGGACATCACCAGATGGTCAATAGCAAAATCAGATTGACTGTATTCTTTGCAGCCAAAGATGGAGAAGCTCTATACAGTCAGCAAAAACAAGACCGGGAGCTGATTGTGGCTCAGATCATGAACTCCTTATTGCCAAATTCAGACTGAAATTGAAGAAAGTGGGGAAAACCACTAGACCATTCAAGTATGACCTAAATCAAATCCCATATGACTATACAGTGGAAGTGACATATAGTTTCAAGGGATTAGATCTGATAGAGTGCTTGAAGAACTATGGACAGAGGTTCATGACATGGTACAGGATGCAGTGATCAAGACCATCCCCAGGAAAAAAGAAATGCACAACGACAAAATCTTTGTCTGAGGAAGCCTTTCAAACAGCTATGAAAAGAAGAGAAGCTCAAGGCAAAGGAGAAAAGGAAAGATATTCCCATTTGAATGCAGAGTTCCAAAGAATAGCAAGAAGAGATAAGAAAACCTTCCTCAGTGATCAGTGCAAAGAAATGGAGGAAAACAACAGAATGGGAAAGACTAGAGATCTCTTCAAGAAAATTAGAGATACCAAGGAAACATTTCATGCAAATATGGGCACAGTAAAGGACAGAAATGGTATGGACCTAACTGAAGCAGAAGATATTAAGAAGAGGTGGCAAGAATACATGGAAGAACTGTACAAAAAATATCTTCATGACCCAGATAATCACAAGGGTGTGATCACTCACCTAGAGCCAGACATCCTGGAATGCAAAGTCAAGTGGGCCTTAGGAAGCATCACTATGAACAAAGCTAGTGGAGGTGATGGAATTCCAGTTGAGCTATTTCAAATCCTGAAAGATGATGCTGTGAAAGTGCTGCACTCAATATGCCAGCAAATATGGAAAACTCAGCATTGGCCACAGGACTGGAAAAGGTCAGTTTTCATTCCAATCCCAAAGAAAGACAATGCCAAAGAATGCTCAAACTACCACACAATTGCACTCATCTGACACTTTGCAAAGGAATGCTCAAAATTCTCCAAGTCAGGCTTCCACAGTATGTGAACTGTGAATTTCCAGATGTTCAAGTTGGATTTAGAAAAGGCAGAGGAAGCAGAGATCAAATTGCCAATATCCACTGGATCTTTGAAAAAGCCAGAGAGTTCCAGAAAAACACCTACTTCTGCTTTATTGACTATGCTAA
Source organism: Cervus canadensis (assembly GCF_019320065.1). Lineage (NCBI taxonomy): Eukaryota > Metazoa > Chordata > Mammalia > Artiodactyla > Cervidae > Cervus > Cervus canadensis. The sequence continues at coordinate 40,066,218 of NC_057387.1, read as the reverse complement.
AGCCTTTAACTGTGAGGATCACAACAGACTTTGGAAAATTCTGAAAAAGATGGGACTATCAGACCACCTGACCTGCCTCCTGAGAAATCTGTTTGCAGGTTAGGAAGCAACTGTTAGAATTGGACATGGAACAACAGATTGGTTCCAAGTCAGGAAAGGAGTACGTCAAGGCTGTATATTGTCACCATGCTTATTTAACTTATATGTAGAGTACATCATGAGAAATGCTGCTGGATGAAGCAGAAGCTGGAATCAAGAGTGCCAGGAGAAATATCAATAACTTCAGATATGAAGATGACATAACCCTTATGGCAGAAAGTGAAGAACTAAAGAGCCTCTTGATGAAAGTAAAAGGAGAGTGAAAAATTTGGCTTAAAGCTCAACATTCAGAAAACTAAGATCGTGGCATCTGGTCCCATGACTTCATGGCAAATAGATGGGGAAACAATGGAAACAGTGGCTGACTTTATTTTTTTTGGGCTCCAAAGTCACTGCAGATGGTGACTGCAGCTGTGAATTTAAAAGATGCTTGCTCCTTGGAAGAAAAGCTATGACCAACCTAGACTGCTTATTAAAAATCAGAGACTTGACTTTGCCAGCAAAGGTCTATCCAGTCATAGCTATGGTTTTTCCAGTAGTCATGTATGGATGAGAGTTGAACTATAAAGAAAACTGAGCACTGAAGAATTGATGCTTTTGAACTGTGGTGCTGAAGACTCTTCAGAGCCCTTTGGACAGTAAGGACATCCAACCAGTCCATCCTAAAGGAGATCAGTCCTGAATATTTGTTGGAAGAACTTTTGTTGAAGCTGAAACTCCAATACTTTGGCCACCTGATGGGAAGAGCTGACTCATTAGAACAGACCCTGATACTGAGAAAGATTGAGCACAGGAGGAGCAGGGAATGATATAGGGTGAGATGGTTGGATGGCATCTACGACTCAATGGATATGAGTTTCAGTAAACTCCGGGAGTTGGTGATGGACAGGGAGGCCTGGCGTGATGCAGTCCATGGGATCGCAAGAATTCAGACACAACTGAGGGATTGAAGTGAACAGAACCTCTTCTCTCTACTTTCTTCCTACTCTTTAGAACTCAGACATGATGGCTAGAACACCATGTGGGCCTAGGATAAGTAATCATGTTGTAGAACTGAAAGCAGTCCAAGTTCCAGGTGATAATGAGGCCACCATATCAGCTGTTGTTTGCCTGTGGGAAGGAAAAGTCTATTTGTTGAAAACAAAATTCTGATTTCTTTTCTGTTGAGAGCCTCATTGTTGGATCTTTATGAAGTCTTGTAGAGGAAAGTGGTACTAATGTGCTGGTAACATATGTCATTTGTAGTCCCTTTGTAAACTATGAGGAAATAAGTATGGGACTTTTCATGTGATCATCAGGGATAAGTCGTTTTAGCAGCATCGTGGAGGAAAATCACAGCACCTCGATGCAGTCTGCTACACAGATGCTCCAGAGCTGTCACTTCTTCTGCCGATAAAGCAGTTAATTCTGCTGATTCCCTGTTGGTTCTGGTGCACTTTCTTGGACGATTTATCATGGGACACCGTCTGGTTTTTGTCCTGAACCAAAATGAGGAACACTAATTTCAACTTTTACAAGTCATTAAAGTTGTCACATATGTAAGGTCATCAAAAGTTTTTACAGCAGCTAATTTACATCATTATGATTTAAGTGATTAAATACTAATTTTTCATATTAGAAGACAACAGATATGAGAAATTCAGGAATCTTTATGTGGTCAATGAGTCCAAACTTTTTGCAGATGAAAGAAGGAAAATAGACTTGGAAATAAATATGCAAGACATGAAACCTATAATTATTTGACTCATAGGCTTTAATCCTCTTCAAATCAAAGCTCATGTTTAATATGGATGTTTCACTAGGATTACACCTTTTAAAGTGAAATCTTCCATTGTTTGATTAAAGAATTTCATTTGTGTTCACTGTGTCTATTTTCTGTAAGGTAATTATGAAATACTTATGTATAAGACACTAAGTTATGCTCTATGATGAAGTAAGCACAAATGTCTCAAAGAGAGAAAACAGCATGAAAATGTTTTAGTGAGCATGAGATTATTGGTGTAGATATGCCATTATTCACTGAGGACTTGAAGGCAATGTACTGAAATTTTCACAATCATTTTTAAGTGATGTGTAGGATATTTCCTGAATCTTCAGGATCATTTGTTAGCTGCAATAGGTGCTTGGGATAAGACTATGTTTTGCAAAGTCATGGATATTATTTGATTATGTTTTTATCACTAGATGCTGCAAATACAATTTGTCTTTTTTAAAAATCTTATTGATGTATAGCTGATTTACAATGTTTTGTTAGTTTCAGCTGTACAACAAAGTGATTCAGTATATTCAGTGTATTCATTCTTTCTCAGATTCTTTTCTCTCATAGGTTATCAAAGAATATTGAATAGAGTTTCTATGTCTTTGCATCTGCTTCTGTTTTAGAAATAAGTTCATTTATATTGTATTTTAGATTTCACACGTAAGTAATCATATATTTGTCTTTCTCTTTTTGACTTAACTTCACTTAGTATGAGATTCTCTAGGTCCATCCATGATGCTGCAAATGACATTATTTCCTTCTTTTTTTTTAATTTTTTTAAATTTTTTTTTAATTTCCTTCTTTTTATGATGATAGTATTCCATTCCATTCTATTTATAGTCCATATAAATATACATATTTACTATATCTTCCTTATCCATTCATCTGTCAATGGACATTTAAGTTGCCTCCGTATCTTGGCTATTGTAGACAGTGCTGCTATGGATATTGAGATGCATATATCTTTTTGAACTAGAGTTTTCTGTGGATATATGCTCAGAAGTAGGATAGCTGGATCATATGGTAACTCTGTTTTTACTTTTGTAAGGAACCTCTTTATACTGTTTTCCATAGTGGCTGCACCAATTTATATTCCCACTAACAATATAGAAGGTTTCCCTTTTCTCCACACCCTCCCTAGTGTTTATTATTTGTAAAAATTTTAATGATGGCCATTCTGACGGGTGTGAGGTGATATGTCATTGTAGTTTTGATTTGCATTTCTCTAATAATTAGCAATGTTGAGCATCTTTTCATGTGCCTGTGGACCGTCTGTATGTCTTCTTTAAAGAGATGTCTATTTAGGTCTTCTGCTGATGGTTTGATTGAGTTGTTTGTTTCTTTTTTGTTATTGAGTTGTATGAGCTTTAATAAATTTTGGAAATTAAGCCTTTGTTGGTCTCATTGTTTGCAAAAATTATCTCCCAGTCCATAGGTTGTTTCCTCATTCTGCTTATGTTTTCCTTTTCTATGCAAATTTTTACACGTTTGATTAGGTTTCAGTTGTTTACTTTTGGTTTTATTTCTATTGCCTTGGGAGACTGACCTAAGAAAACATTGTTATGATTTATGTCAGAGAATGTTTTGCCTGTTCTCTTCTAGGAGTTTTATGGGAGAAAATTTTCATCGTTTTTCAAATATGTTTTCTGCTTGGCTTACATTTTTTTTTTTTTTTTTTAACACATTTTCAAGAGAGTAGTTGCTTGAGAATTCTGATGCTGAAGGTAATAGAAATGCCAATCATAAGCCAGGCATTTTATATGTTTTAAAATAAAATTCATAATGATTAAAGGGAAATTTTCATACTGCCTATTTTGTTAATGAAAAAACTAAGACACAGATATTTAAGTTAATAGAGCGGTTCAGAACAGGCCTCCCCAGGATGTTCCACTTGGGCATGAAGATTATTATTTTTTATTTGTTTTTTCTTCTTTTTTATTTTTCAAATGTGGAAGTATGATAACACATTTACAGGAGACTTGGAAAATACAGAACAAAGTTATGTACAGTTCTACTTTGTATTACAATTATTTTTTAAGTAGATAAATTAAGATTTTTGGTTCGAGTCTCAAAGTCAAACTCTCAAAAACCATCAGAATGAATATACAGAAAAGTAGAAGAATACAGTAGACATGAAAAGCCCTATGAACTAATTCAATATAATTAAAATACATATTAATGTAATGTTTTCACACAGCAGCAGTATACAAATTCTATTCAAGTTACCATAGACTGTAAACCAGGAAACATAGGAATATATCCAGGGATATAAAACAAGGTGCAAAAATTTCATGTCTAGAGGTATGGAAATCTTAGAGTCTGTTCTCTTATCACTGTGGAATTATATTAGAAATCAATTTCAAAAGATACTCAAAAATAACCCACATATTTTCAAGTACAGTGTGACACTCACCAAGAGAGATCTTTGACTTAGCCATCGAAAGCCTCACTAAGGTTGAAAAACTGAAAAAACACCCGGAATGATTGCAGAGATGAAAGAAATTAAATGAGAAATTAATATCAAAATAAGAAATTAATATCAAAGATACTTTAAAAACCCCATATATTTGGAAATTAAATGCTCACTTTTAAGTGATGGGTGTTTGTAAGAAGCCATAAAAAGGGGGAAATATGAAAATATTTGTAACAGAATAAAAATGAAAAGAGAATTTATTAGAATTTGTTGCATACAACTGAAGCTTCTCCACCATCCTTGTAGACAAGGGGTACAAAAAGAAGCAAATGTAGAAAAACATGGGAAACCTATTGAAAATGTGTCCATTTCCCCAGTACCCCTCGACTCCCCCATCCTGCAACACAAAATTAGTGCAGCTCACGTTTTCATCAAAATTCCGCTGTAAATACAATGTGGAATCTTGAATAAGCTATGAAAACAAATGGACACCAACAGAAAATTTTGTGAAATTTGAACAAAATCTGTACTTTAGTTAATAATACTGGATCACATGTTAACTTGCTTTTTTTTTTTTTTGAACAACATAATATTTCTTTATATGCTCAGAATTGGACTAGTAGTTTCAAGCTTCATTCAGTATTTTAGAAATAACTATAAAAATAAGATAATAAGCTTTCTAGACTTTTAACAGTAATAGTAGATGCCAGAATAAATGGAACTATATCAACATTTTGAGTGAATATAGATTAGAAACCTTAGCATTCTATTCATATTTAGTCAAACAGGACCAAAATGTCATAATTTTTATACATATACAAAAGCTATTCTACTATACTCTATAGAGACTTGAGAAAGAACAATAAAAAATGAGATGGAGAGTTTGGAAAATATAAACTAAATGAGTGCACTGAGTATGAAAGAGAAAATGTTAAATTAGATAAAAGTAAAAGGTCATTATGTAGTCCAGTTGTTTTAAATCATGGCTGCTTATTAGAATTACATCTGGAACTTTAGAGAATAAAAGCAATACCTGGGCATTTGTATTTTTTAAAAAAATTCCAAGATAACTTTAATGTGTATCTGGATCTTAAGAAGTGATTAGAGGTTTTTCTATTAATGTTAGTTTTGGTGGTATAGAGTTCTACTATTTTCTGTTGACCAATCATGATGCAATGGTGTTAAAATGACTAATAGTTACAAAATCACAATAGTAAAAGATGTTTATTAGTTTTCACAATCAATAGCCATACAAAAAATAAATGATAATTACAATTGCAAGCCCTCATGGAAACATGATTAACCTAACAATATAAAATATTTACATACAATTTGGGAGGTTAAATAGAGTGAAGTGGTAAGTAGAAGTGCATATATGCACATGTTTTCATTTACCCAGCCAGTCTATGTCTTTTGATTGATACTTTTAAGTCATTTACATTTAAGATAATTATTGATATGTGTGATCCTGTTACCATTTTCTGATATATTTTGGGTTTATTTTATGTAGGTTTTTTTCTCTTCTCTTGTGTTTGCTGCCCTGAGTTCTTCTGTTTGTAAGGCTGGTTTGGTGGTGAAGAATTCTCTAAACTTATGCTTGCCTGGAAAGCTTTTGATTTCTCTGTCAGATCTGAATGAGAGACTTGCTGGGTAAAGTATTCTTGGTTGTAGGGTCTTCATTTTCATCACTTTAAATACATCTTGCTATTCCCTTTTGGCTTGTAGAGTTTGTGTTGAGAAATCAACTGATAACTTTGTATGTTATTTATCATTTTCCCTTGTTGTTTTTAATATTTTATTTGCCTAATTTTTGTTGGCTTGATTACTGTGTATCTTGGTGTGTTCCTCATTGAGTTCCTGGCACTCTCTGCACCTCCTGGATTTGGATGACTATTTTCTTTTCCATGTTAGGGAAGTTTTCAGCTATTACCTCTTTGAATAATTTCTCAGGTCCTTTCTCTCTCTCTCTCTCCTCTTTCTGGGACCCCATAATGGAAGGTTGGAGTGTATAATGTTGTCCCAGAGGTCTCTTAGACTATTTTTTCATTATTTTTTCTATAACCTGTTTTGTTGCAGTGATTTCCACCATTTTGCCTTCCAGGTCACTTCTCTGTTCTTTTGCCTCAGTTATTCTGCTATTGAGTCTTTCTAATGTGCTGTTCACCTCTATTTTTTTTTTCCCCCTGTAGTTCTCTAGGTCTTTGGTAAACATTTCTTGCATCTTCTTCATTCTTTTCCCAAGATCCTGGATCATTTTCACTATCATTATTCTGAATTCTTTTTCTGGAAAGTTGCCTTTCTCCACTACATTTAGTTGTTTTTCTGGGGGTTTATCTTGTTCCTTCATCTGGGACATAACCCTCTGCATTTTCATTTTGATTAACTTTCTGTGATGTGATTTTCATTCTGGTGAGCTACAGGATTATAGTTCTTCTTGCTTCTTCTGCTTGCCCTTGATGGAGAAGGCTAAGAGGCTTGTGTAAGCTTCTTAACTGGGGGGACTGGCATGGGAAAAACTAGGTCTTGCTCTAGTGGGCAGAGTCATGCTCAGCAAAACTTTAATCTGTTATTGTCTGTTGATGGGTGGGGATGTGAGCCCTCCCTGTTGGTTGTTTGAGGGCTTATGCCAAGGGACATCTCCCAGAACTTCTGCTGCCAGTGCCCGTGTCCTCACAGGAAGCCATTGCTAACCCGCACCTCCCCAAGAGACCAGCACTAGCAGGGAGGTCTGGTTCAATCCCCTGTGGGGTCACTGTTCCTTTCCTTTGTGTCCTGGTGCATGAAATATTTTGTTTTTGCCCTCCAAGAGTGGAGTCTCTGTTTCTCCCAGTCCTAGAAGTCCTGCAATTAAACCCCTGTGGCCTTCAAAGCCAGATTCCTTGGGGATTCTTAGTCCCTTTGTCAGATTCCCCAGTCTGGAAAAACTGATGTGTGGCTCAGAACCTTCACAACAATGGGAGAACTTCTTTGGTATTATTTTTCTCCGGTTTGTGGCTTGCCTATCTGGTGGGTATGGGATTTGATTTTATCATTATTTCTCCCCTCCTACCATCTCACTGTGGCTTCTCCTTTGTCTTTTGAGGTAGGGTATCTCTTTTTGGTGGGTTCCAACGTCCTACTATCAATGGTTTTTCAACAACTAGTTGTGATTTTGGTGCTCTTACAGGTGGAGATGAGTGCACATCCTTCTACTCAGCCATCTTGAACAAATCTCCCCTCAGACATGAAGATTATTTTTAGCTAAAGGCAATGGAGACCCTATGGATTCAAGGGAAACTACTAGCTTTCCCTTAACCACCTAGAAGAATTTAAATTGGAGGTTTTCTCCATAAAAAGAGTTATTGTCAGAGATAAATTTTATCTAATTGGCCCCATCTGTATGGTAGGGCAAACATATAATAACCAAACATATCCCCTTCTTCTCATCATCCTGTGAATGACCCTTCTGTCCTTAGAAGTCCCAGCCCCATCCCATTTCGTAGCTCAAGATGATATATACACCCCATTTTATCTTTCTGCCTCTGAACCTCTCATTACATGGGATTCCTGCACATATCAAATTGAATTTGATTTTCTTCTGTTAATCTATCTTACATCATTTAATTTGACCAGCTGAAAGAACAAGAAAAAAGGGAAGAGGAAAGGAAAAATTTCCTCTTCCTGACATTAACTTCTTAAGGTCACAATACTGATTAGTGGAAAAACTTGGTTTGAACTCAAGTCTGTCAGAAAAAAAATTGTGCTGATTCTACTACATGGTACTATTTTTCCACCTGATACTAGACTTTCACTTCTTGCAGTCCGTTTAAAGCAGTTGGGATATTATAATGGCCATTGCTTCATTTTTAGTTGGTTGAAATATTTCAACACCTTGTTGTAGAGCCCAGTTGTTTTACTATTTAATGTCAGACAGGGTGTAGTAATAATGTAAGTGAAGTTACCTAAGAATAAAATATTTAAACCAGTATTATGACCACACTTTAAAGTCACATTCATGATCTCTTTTTTCCCAAAGAAGCATTTTTGTTCTTAAAGATAACAAGCTAAAATGTGAATTTCTAAAATGCTAAGGATATATAAAAATTTTGGAATTTTTTTCTAGGAATTTCTGGTGAGAATATTTTAGGGAGTCTCAATTAAGAGGAGAGGATAAACATTCTAGTCAATTGATGCAGACACTGAATGGGCAGGAACTGAAACTCCAGTATTTTGGCCACCTGATGCGAAGAGCTGACTCATTTGAAAAAACCGTGATGCTGGGAAAGATTGTAGGCAGGAGGAGAAGGGAAGAGGAAAGAGGATGAGATGGTTGGATGGCATCACTGACTCAAAGGACATGAGTTTGGGTAAACTCTGGGAGTTGGTGATGGACAGGTAGGCCTGGCGTGCTGCAGTCCACGGGGTCGCAAAGAATTGTACACGACTGAACGACTGAACTGAACTGAACTGAAGCAAGGCAAGGTTGAGAGTGGGTTGGCCAATGGGTGTACTTAGAAACAGAGAAGCCCTGGAATCCTGATTTTGAGCTCAGAGGAAGCATCTGAGGAACTGTGAGTTTTACACATGCAGACTTTAAAATCTCACATTTTGCAAGAGATAAGCCATTTAGCTCTTAGTTTATTGCCAGCATTTGAAGCTGTCATTGAGAGAGAAAATATGACCTGTGAGGTTTCATGACATGTAAAACCTTACCATTTTCCTAGTTACTCTCATTTGTTTAGTCATTTAATGAAACAAAGTTTCTTGGGAGATAAAACACCACTACCACTATCTGCACAAACAAATAAATCAATAACTAACTATTCCTTCAAATGCCTTATTACAGAAAATTCATTTGTTTCTGTCCAAATCAATTATTTGTGTATTTGGAACTTGATTTCTTTGCAAGCTAATACTTGGTTGTTTAAATCAGTATAAGTTGCTATTGTATACCATCTTTCCTTTACTGGACCCATTCTCCTTTGAAGATGGAACTTTAAGAAGTAAGGAGTTGTGCAGAGTGAAGTAAGTCAGAAAGGAAAAAAAAATGTCATATATAACACAAATATATGGGCTCTATAAAAATGGTACTAATGAACCAGGGCAAGAATAGAGATACAGTCATAGAGAACAGACTTGTGGACACAGCTGGGGAAGGAGAGGGTAGGATGAATTGAGACAGTAGTGTTGACATATACACAGTACTGTGTGTTAAATAGATAGCTAGCAGGAAGCTGCAGTATAACACAGGGAGCTCAGCCCAGTGCTCTGTGATGACCTAGAGGGATGGGATGGTGGGGAGGGATGTTCAGGAGGGAGGGGACATGTATACACTTATGGCTGATTCACACTGTTGTATAAGAGAAACCAACACAACATTGTAAAGCAACTATCTGCCTGTTAAAAATAAAAACAAACAAAAAAGGAAGGAGCTGATTATTCTTTGTTTGCCTTTTGATATTGTTAAATCAATTAAACAAGAAGACCATTAGCGTGAGGTGGCTATAATGCCCTGCTAGCCTGTGTAATCCAACACGGTAATCCAAGCCTATGCCCCAACCAGTAATGCTGAAGAAGCTGAAGTTGAATGGTTCTATGAAGACCTACAAGACCTTTTAGAACTAACACCCAAAAGAGATGTCCTTTTCATTATAGGGGACTGGAATGCAAAAGTAGGAAGTCAAGAAACACCTGGAGTAACAGGCAAATTTGGCCTTGGAGTACAGAATGAAGCAGGGCAAAGGCTAATAGAGTTTTGCCCAGCGAATGCTCTGGTCATAGCAAACACGCTGTTCCAACAACACAAGAGAAAACTCTACACATGGACATCACTAGATGGTCAACACCGGAAGTCAGATTGATTACATTCTTTGCAGCCAAAAGATGGAGAAGCTCTATAAAGTCAGCAAAAAAAAAAAAAAAAAAATAAAAGATTGGGAGCTGACTGTGGCTCAGATCATGAACTGCTTATTGCCAAATTCAGACTTAAATTGAAGAAAGTAGGGAAAACCACTAGACCATTCAGGTATGACCTAAATCAAATCCCTTATAATTATACAGAGGAAGTGAGAAATAGATTTAAGGGACTAGGTCTGATAGAGTGCCTGATGAACTATGGACGGAGGTTCGTGACATTGTACAGGAGACAGGGATCAAGACCATCCCCATGGAAAAGAAATGCAAAAAAGCAAAATGGCTGTCTGAGCAGGCCTTACAAATAGCTGTGAAAAGAAGAGAAGTGAAAAGCAAAGGAGAAAAAGAAAGATATTCCCATTTGAATGCAGAGGTCCAAAGAGTAGCAAGGAGAGATAAGAGAGCCTTATCTCAGTGATCAGTGCAAAGAAATAGAGGAAAACAACAGAATGGGAAAGACTAGAGATCTCTTCAAGAAAATTAGAGATACCAAGGAAACATTTCATGCAAAGATGGGCTCAATAAAGGACAGAAATTGTATGGACCTAACTGAAGCAGAAGATATTAAGAAGAGGTGGCAAGAATACATGGAAGAACTGTACAAAAAATATCTTCATGACCCAGATAATCACAAGGGTGTGATCACTCACCTAGAGCCAGACATCCTGGAATGTGAAGTCAAGTGGGCCTTAGAAAACATCACTATGAACAAAGCTAGTGGAGGTGATGGAATTCCAGTTGAGCTATTTCAAATCCTGAAAGATGATGCTGTGAAAGTGCTACAATCAATATGCCAGCAAATATGGAAAACTCAGCATTGGCCACAGGACTGGAAAAGGTCAGTTTTCATTCCAATCCCAAAGAAAGACAATGCCAAGGAATGCTCAAACTACCGCACAACTGCACTCATTTGACATGCTAGTAAAGTACTGCTCAAAATTCTCCAAGTCAGGCTTCCACAGTATGTGAACTTTGAACTTCCAGATGTTCAAGCTGGATTTAGAAAAGGCAGAGGAACCAGAGACCAAATTACCAACATCTGTTGGATCATCAAAAAAGCAAGAGAGTTCCAGAAAAACATCTATTTCTGCTTTGTTGACTATGCCAAAGCCTTTGACTGTGTGGATCACAATAAACTGTGGAAAATTCTGAAAGAGATGGGAATACCAGACCACCTGACCTGCCTCTTGAGAAACCTATATGCAGGTCAGGAAGCAGCAGTTAGAATTGGACATGGAACAACAGACTGGTTCCAAATCAGGAAAGGAGTACATCAAGGCTGTATATTGTCACCCTGCTTATTTAACTTATATGCAGAGTTCATCATGAGAAACACTGGGCTGGAAGAAGCACAAGCTGGAATCAAGATTGCTGGGAGAAATATCAATCACCTCAGGTATGCAGATGACACCACCCTTATGGCAGAAAGTGAAGAGGAATTAAGGAGCCTCTTGATGAAAGTGAAGGAGGAGAGTGAACGTGTTGGCTTAAAGCTCAACATTCAGAAAACTAAGATCATGGCATCTGGTCCCATCACTTCATGGGAAATAGATGGGGAGACAGTGGAAACAGTGTCAGACTTTATTTTTTTGGGCTCCAAAATCACTGCAGATGGTGACTGCAGCCATGAAATTAAAAGACACTTACTTCTTGGAAGGAAAGTTATGACCAACCTAGATAGCATATTAAAAAGCAGAGACATTACTTTGCCAACAAGGGTCCTTCTAGTCAAGGCTATGGTTTTTCCAGTGGTCATGTATGGATGTGAGAGTTGGACTGTGAAGAAAGCTGAGCACCGAAGAATTGATTCTTTTGAACTGTGGTGTTGGAGAAGACTATCGAGAGTCCCTTGGGCTGCAAGGAGATCCAACCAGTCCATCCTAAAGGAGATCAGTCCTGGGTGTTCATTGGAAGGATTGATGATGAAGCTGAAACTCCAGTACTTTGGCCACCTCATGCGAAGAGTTGACTTGTTGGAAAAGACCCTGATGCTGGGAGTGATTGGGGGCAGGAGGAGAAGGGGACGACAGAGGATGAGATGGCTGGATGGCATCACCAATTCGATGGACATGAGTTTGGGTGAACTCCAGGAGTTGGTAATGGTTAGGGACGCCTCACGTGCTGCGAATCATGGGGTTGCAAAGAGTCGGACATGACTGAGTGACTAAACTGAACTGAACCTGTGTAAACAAACCAAATCTAGGTCTCTAATGGCCTCAAAGTTATGTATTTAAACCTAAGGACAATCAATTACAAACAGCCAACTAAGGCTTCAAGCTGTAACCAATCAATAACTTATTTATTTTGCTTCTGCTGTCTTTCTATAAAAGTCTTTCCTCAAGCTACCTCCAGTGGCATGCTTCTAACTGTTTCTTGTTTGGTTCCACCTGATTCAAATAGATTTTTTTTTTTCTCAGATAAACTCTTAAAATTTTGAATATGCCCTCAGTTTATCTTTTAACAGTATTAACTGATTTTCCACTTCTCATTTCCCTAGTCAGGCTATGGCATTTGCTAAATCATGTATTCTTTGATTTTGATTTTTCCTTATGATTTGAACTATGATACTGTGTGGAGGATTTTTTCTTTTGCTATGTAATGTACTAGTCATATTTTTCTAATGACAGATATCCTTATGATATGAGGAATTAAATGAATTAGCACAGGTGAAGTGATTAAAAGAGCTCCTGACACCTAAACAGGCATTCATAGGACTTCCCTAGAGGATCAGTGGTTAAAACTCCATGCTTCCACTGCAGGGTCACAGGTTCAATACCTGGACAGGGAACTAGGATCGCTCATGACACATGGCCAAAAATAAAGAAAAAATAGATACTCAATATAAATTGGTTATAGTTATTATTTTACCTGAGTAATAGCAATAACCTCTATTTTTTTTTTTTTCAGAAATCTAACCCTCCCTCCCGTCTTTTCTCCACAGGACAAGTCAGAGTGATCCTTTTTAAGGTGCAAATATGCTACTTCTGTATTTGCTCTTATTGCTTTACTTAAGTAGCTCCCTGTTCCTCACAAGATACATTCTAAATTCATCATTGTGATCTGGTTTCTCTTTAGTTTTCCTGCCTCTTTTTATAATTCCTCTACTCAAAATCCACAACTTCTTGATTTTATTTATAAATATAATGTTAAAAACAGGAATTAGTGCCTTCAGCTTTTAAAAAATTAATCAGTTAATTCATAAATTAGTTTATTAAATTATCCCTTATAGTAACTCCATATATAAATTTAGTTTTTTTAACTCCCTTAAGTATTTCAAAAATTTTAAATATCTTGATCTCAGACACTTTAAAAAACAAGTAATAGTGCTTTTTTATTATAATAAAATATGCATAACTTAAAGCTTACTACTTTTACCATTTTAAAGTGTATTATTAGTTCAGTGTCATTAAGTACATTCATATTATTGTGTAAATAAACTTTTAAGTAATGCTTTAAAAAGTCTTTCTAAGCATTTTAATTTTATAAATCTGATAAATCAAACCTGTAAATGTAGATTCTTTTAAAAATGCATATTCTTTCAACAAACTTAATTCTTTTATGCCCTTTACTGATGCAAAGAACTGACTAATTTGAAAAGACCCTGATGCTGGGAAAGATTGAAGGTGGGAGGAGAAGGGGATGACAGAGGATGAGATGGCTGGATGGCATCACTTACTCAATGGACATGAGTTTGAGTAAACCCTGGGAGTTGGTGATAGACAGGGAGGCCTGATGTGCTGCAGTCCATGGGGTCGCAAAGAGTCGGACATGACCGAGCAACTGCACTAAACTGAACTGATGCCCTTTACATTAAGATAAAAATATCAATTAGATATTTCAGTGTTAGATGACAAGGCTATTATGTCAGATTTTCTCAGACATTTGGAAGTGTTAAATATGCTGTGAAACAAAATGTTTCAGGCAATTTAGTTATGAGAATATGTGAAGGTTTTATTATCGTCTTGATGCAAAGGAATAGGGTCCTAGTAGACCAATTAAAATACTCATTTTTGTAGGGATATTATGCAGGAAAAAAAAAGAACTGCATGATCAAGGTTAGATTTGTCAAGAAAAAGCTTAAAAGATTTAGAAAGGGGCATAAGAGATGACTGTCCTTTTAAAGGAGTGTTGAGTATTCCCTTCAGAGGTTATTTGACTTTGTAGGACTGTGCAACTTTGATTGTCCTTCTATGACAATTTCACAATCTGTAGGGAAAAAAATTAGGTTGTAGAAAACTTGCACTTTTCATATTATTCTCATTCATAGCACTGCAAATAAATTATGTGCTATAGAGACACACCTTGATGCCAAAAACTTGGCCTCTGTGGACCATTGCCAAATCAAATCTCAGAGACAGAGTTTTGGGTGTAGAAGAAAAGAATGACTTTTAGTGCTTTGTTGGCAAAGGGGAACACAGTGGGCTCATGCCTCTCAAAGACTGTGTGTACTCATCAGAAAGGACATGGTGAGGAACTTTATAATAATGTTTCAAGGGTTGGGTTGCTAATAAGGATTAGGGTGTGAGCAGGGCCTGCACTTCTTAATCTGGCCTCAGGTAGTCTTCTCTGGATGAACAAGAACATCTTCCATTTGTTGGGGGTTTTAGTTCTGTAAAGAGGTCAAAAATAATGTTATGTGTATCACCCACATTACCAGGACCCTGCCAAAGGCTGCCTAATTGCTTCTAAACTGCTCCTCCCTGGTCTCCACATCACCCTCTTTCTCTGATTATTGTTGTTCAGTCGCTAAGGTGTGTCTGACTCTTTGTGACCCCATGGACTTCAGCACGTCAGGCTTCCCTGTCTTTCACCATCTCCTGGAGTTTGCTCAAACTCATGTCCATTGAATCGGTGATGCCATTCAACCATCTCATCTTCTGTTGTCCCCTGCTCTGATTAGCAACAATTCAGATTTGCCCTTTGAAACTCAGGGAAGGTCATGGAGGCTGGAGTATATTCCCTACAAACAAGAAACAGGGAACACAGAAAGGCTTTTGTACCCAGCAACTCCATAGGGTCCTGCTTGGTTTCAAACTCATTTCTACTCTAGAAAGATCATCTCAAACATTGTTTTAAAAATTATTAATCAGTCTTCATTTATTAGCAAATTCATTTTAGCACTCCTGATTGCCTGTATGTCTGTTTCAAATTCTCCTTTGAACCAGTTTTAACAACTTATTGGTTTTTCATTAATATGTTAAATAAAATTTTTGACAGTATCCATTTTTATATTTTAATGAATGTTCTTAATTTTTTTAAGAATCCATACTTCAGTACATTAGATTTTTAAAAAATGTCTCATTAAGCTTCTTGACTGCCAATCAATAGTATCCTGAGAATGAACTGGCCACTGGTAGAACAAACCTGAATCCCTATAAAGTTCGTCAGCAAATTGTTTATGCATTTTATAAAAAGTAGGAATTTATTAACAGAGGAAGTTGTAAATTACAGCATGGAAAACGTCTTTATTTCAGACCAGTTTTGGAAAAGAATTACAAACTTTTACAATTCTTCTAAAAATCATTCCTAATATTTCTGGGGCTGCAAAACCAATTACCCAGCTGAAAAACTGCTATTATATATATATATATATATATATATATATATCAGTATTATCATACAAATTCAGGTTATTTCTCCAGGACAGACCCCAGAGCTATTCATCACCTGGTCAGAGAATTGCAAATGAGAGTCATCCTGACTTCAGAAACTGCAATTAAGTCATATCACAGAAATGTCACAGATGGTAATCAATTCTATCATCTTTGTTCTTCCTTTTTTAGAAAAAACCCTGACTCAAACACCAAGTTGGAGTGGATCTGAGGCTTTCTCTCACTTCCATTCTTGAAAGTGAAAGTGAAAATGTTAGTCACTCAGTCATATCTAACTCTTTATGACCCAGTGGGCTGTAGTCCATAGAGGACAGGCTCCTCTGTCCATGGGATTCTCCAGGCAAGAATACTGGAGTAGTTTGCCATTTCCTTCTCCAGCTCCCATGCTTGGCGCCCTGCAGTAAACACTGTACTTTCCTTCACCACAACCCAATGTCAGTAGACTAACTTTGCTGCAAGGCAGGCAAGCAGACCTGCATTAGGTTTTGTTCTGTAACACATCTCTGGCTGTCTGGAGTAGAGTCTCAGAATGCTTCAGCCCAAGTCACAGGTAAACATGCTGAATACCCTTTTTAAAGTAGGCATGTTAGTAGGCTACAGCCCATGGGGTCGCAGTTTTTTCCAAACCTTGCTTTTTTCTATGTGAATATGATATGTATACCATATATACCTTTGCTTTTTATGTCTTTCTACTTTTCATCCCCTAATTTAGAATTGCTCACTCTTTTAACTATTATAGGTAACCTCTTTGCTGCAAGGTTACATTCAACAAATCTTTTTATTGCCTGATTGGATTCTTCATTCTTACCTTGCTCACTTAATGCCATTCTTTCATTGACATCCATCTTCAAATACTCAATTTCATGCAAAACTTCTTTCATTTCCTTAGCACATCAGGTTGTCTCTTGCTTCAGCTCTTATACCAAAATCTGGATTTGACCTGTCCCTACTTCTGAGATGAACTTCCTATTAAAAGTTTTTCCTGCTTTGAGATTCAGGGTGCCTATCACAACTGTATATATCTCTCCTGTAGTGTTCATCACACTATCTTATAAATACCTATTTCCTTGCCAGTTGTCTCTACTAGGCTTTAATCATCTAGAGAATGGTAACAATGTCTTGTTCACTATTGGAACTTTCACCGTAAACAGAGGCACATAGAAGGTGCTCAATACATATGTATGAGGGGAAAAAAAAAAGATGAAGTTCAAGGACCAGCTCTGAGATGTCAGTGCTATATTCTGATTTTATTTTTAAAAAGATTGAACACTATATGCCTAAATCCATGCTGTCGAGGGCTTCCTTGGTAGCTCAGACAGTAAAGTGTCTGCCTGCAATGCGGGAGACCTGGGTTCAATCTCTGGGTTGGGAAGATCCACTGGAGAAAGAAATGGTAACCCACTCCAGTATCCTTGCTTGGAAAATCCCAAGGATGGAAGAGCCTCGTAGGCTACAGTCATTGGGGTCGCAAAGAGTCGGACACGACTGAGTGGCTTCACTTTCACTTCTCATGCTGTTGAAGCAACTAAAGAATCTAAGGCAGGTTTAGTAGGATTTTTGCTAGTCATCATTTATTAGCCTTATCTAACTCATTCTTCATCACTGGTGGTATTGAATCCCTACCTCTTTTATACAGCTGTACTGAGGATATGCTGGCAAAAGACACTGTGGTCTTATTAGAAATGCTTATAGTACTGGATCAGCAATCTAAAAACAAAGATCAAATTTTCTATTGTCATGAAAACTACAGCATCTCCTCTCTGCCCACACAGATGGGAGATTTGTATCATAATAAATGATGAAATAATTTTTTTAAGACATCATGTATCTTCAGCTGCTAGTTAGGTGTTTTCTACCACAGGCAGACACATGCTTTCACAGAGTTATTGCTGGTGTTAAAGGGAAGCCCTGATTACAGATCATTACCATAGGGGAGGTTTGGTTCCTATGTTTTTCATTTTGTTTAGCTTTTTAAAAAAATTTCTTTTGAGAATTTGCTTTGAACCACTCAAGATTTCCAGTGATGGTGAAGCAATCCAGTTGGCTATGGCCTGGAGACTTACTAAAAACAATTAGCACTTGATGATTAGCTTTAATTCTCAGTGTATCAATCACATGTGATTGTACCATATTTCTGCTGAGTGACTTATCTGACTGCCTGGTCAGTGACAGTCCCAGATGCAGTTGTTGCATTCTTGGAATCACTATATGAACAAGCTGTGTTTTTTTTTTGTTTGTTTGTTTTTTTTTAGTTACAATAAATTTTCAGGTAACACACAAATCATGAAAACAGTTAATGACAACAGATGCTACCAATTACTTTTGTAGTTCTATATTTGAAAAAAAGATTGAGGGTTGAATATGCATATCAAATAGAATTTCTTTCTTCCTTTTATATTTAAATTTGTGAGGAAATGTTTGCTGAAAGAAGTGAAATACTGCAAAATTATAATTCAGTGTTTGAAATTGTTGTGCAGACAACTTCACAGTTCTAGTGTCAGGGAAAGAGTTGATACACAATATCATATTAACTTGTGTAGTTATGATTGTTGTGTTTTGAAGGGTGAGATTTGGCTTTGAGATCCAGAGAGTTGTCACAAAGATTTCTCCAAAGAACGTTTTAACAACACATCACTAAGAGTCTTAGGGACTTCCCTGGTGGTCAGGGAGGTGATTAAGTGATCGAGACTCTTCATTTCACCACAGGATGCACAGGATCCATCCCTGCCTGGGAACTAGGATCCCATATGCCAACTGGCATGGCCAAAAAAAGAGTCCTCTTCACAACTGTGAATTATTTGTTCTGAATGCTGGAAATGTCTGGCATGTATTTTGTATAATCCTGTCCCTTTTCAAACCAGCTGCCAACCTAACAATGATTTTTAAAATGGATTTTACTTTGGTACCATATCTCACATAACTAATGAAAATATTGTCTTACTATCTATTCTGATGATGAGAAAATATCTGTAGAGTGAAACTAGTTAGCTAGTAAAAAATGCTGTCTCATAATCCATTAAAATAAAATATTATTACTATATTATAAAAGCAACTAATATTTTCTTCTTTCTTCTAGTTATTGTCTATCTTCGTACAGAATGTTAGACACTAGAAAGAATAATAGTTATTTTAACTCTACTTTTTAAAATTCTCAATATTAACAAATATATAAATAAGTCAACCCTTTCAGGATGGGGATGAGGAGAATGATTAAGTATCCCAAGGATTAGGAAAGGCTAATCTGAAAGTTAACAACTACTTTTAGAAAAACTAAATGGGCTACTCTCATCCTCTAGAATGTCCCTCAATGATCCTTGCCTCTTGGTGTTTATGTATCAGGGTTGGTTAGTGCAACCAGCAGAATTCTGCACTAGTGATGATATGTTACCTCCAAGGTGAGCTTTTAAAAGACATTGCTCTTTTGTCCTCCAGCACTCCTCTCTCTTGTACCCCAATGCAAACCAACTGCCATGTCATGAAGAGGGGCCCATGTGATAAGGATCTGAGAGCTCTGGCCAATAACCGGTAAGGAAGTGCAACCCTCTGCCAGCAGCCATATAGACAAGCAATTTGAGAAGCAAATCCTTCAGCCCCAGTCTAGCCTTCAGATGAGTTTTTACTCCAGCTGTCATCTGAAATGCAACCTCATGACAACCTCTGAGCTAGAGCTGCTCAGTTAAACTATTTTGGAATTTCTGATCCACAGATAATGTGAGATAATAAACATTTGTGGGTTTAAGCCACTGAGTTTTGGAGTGTTTGTTTCTATAGCAGTAAACTGCCAATACAAAAACTATCAGGAATCAAACATTGGTTGCCCACAACTTCACATCTGTCTGCACACATATACTTGTACACTCATAAAAATGCATAACATCCTCAATTACTTACATTTTTAAACCTTGGCAACTCTCTACTTTTCCTTCCTGATAAGATATAGAAAAGAGTATAAAGAATCAATTTTGTGGTAAGCATTTGTGTTGGCACCTCAGGAATTCAAGGTCATGGAGTATGAATGTTATACTGACGTGTGTGGTGTGTGTGCAGGGACTAGACTCCCTGTCAGGATATCTCCTGGCAGAGGGATGGAATGGATCCTTGAATAACTCAGTCACACAACTGGGGCAAAAAGAAATAAGAGTTAGCACCTCAATCAAAGACAGGTAGCTCAATTCCAAGAACCATTCTGTTGGTTTCTTCTTGTGTGGTTCTCTGTAATGCTCAAAGCATATTTTTTTCTAAGACTGTCATAACATAATACTATCACCACATAACTAGATGGTTTAACATAACAATCACCACAAACTAGATGGCTTGCAACAACTGAAAGGTATTTTCTCAAGGTTCTAGAGGCCAGAAGTCTGAAAGCAAGGTATCTGCAGGTCATGCTCCCTCTGTAGACTCCAGGGGAGAAACCTTGCTTGTCTATTCTAGTTCCTTTTGATTCTAGGCATTCCTTAGCTTGTGTGTGTGTGTTCAGTCAACCAGTCATGTCCGACTCTTTGCAAGCCCATGGACTGTAGCCCACAAGGCTCCTCTTTCCATGGAATTTTCCAGGCAAGAATATTGGAGTGAGTTGCTATTTCCTACTCAAGGGATCTTCCCAACCCAGGGATTGAACCTGTGTCTCCTGCATTGCAGGCATATTTTTTACTGCTGAGAGTCTCTGGCTTATGGCAGGATAAATCCCATCTGTGCTTCTATCTTTAGCCTGGGTCTTCTTCCTTGCATCTTTTTGTATCCTCTCTTCTTATAAGAAAGTTTGTCAATAGATTTAGTTCAGTTCAATCACTCAGTCATGTCTGACTCTTTGTGACCCCATGGAATGCAGCACTCCAGGCTTCCTGTCCATCACCAACTCCTGGAGCTTACTCAAACTCATGTCCATCAAATCGGTGATGCCATCCAACCATCTCATCCCCTGTCATCCCCTTCTCCTCCTGACTTCAATCTTTCCCAGCATCAGATCTTTTCCAATGAGTCAGGTGGCCAAAGTATTGGAGTTTCGGCTTCAGCATCAGTCCTTCCAATGAACATTCAGGACTAATTTCCTTTAGGATGGACTGGTTGGATCTC
This sequence comes from Cervus canadensis, assembly GCF_019320065.1. Lineage (NCBI taxonomy): Eukaryota > Metazoa > Chordata > Mammalia > Artiodactyla > Cervidae > Cervus > Cervus canadensis. The sequence goes on along the minus strand of NC_057387.1, from coordinate 40,045,367 downwards.
CTTGCATTCCAAGGGACTCTCAAGAGTCTTCTCCAACACCACAGTTCAAAAAAAGCATCAATTCTTTGGTGCTCAGCTTTCTTTATAGTCCAACTCTCACATCCATACATGACTACTGGAAAAACCATAGCTTTGACTAGACGGACCTTTGTTGGCAAAGTAATGTCTCTGCTTTTTAATATACTGTTTAGGTTTGTCTTAGCTTTTCTTCCAAGGAGCAAGTGTCTTTTAATTTCAAGGCAGCAGTCACCATCTGCAGTGATTTTGGAGCCCAAAAATAAAGTCTGTAACTGTTTCCATTGTTTCTGCATCTATTTTCCATGAAGTGATGGGACCAGATGCCATGATTTTAGTTTTCTGAATGTTGAGCTTTCATCAACATTCCATGAAAGTTTCACTTTCATCAAGAGACTCTTTAGTTCTTCACTTTCTGCCATCAGAGTGGTGTCATCTTCATATCTGAGGTTATTGATATTTCTCCCAGCAATCTTGATTCCAGTGCCTCATCCAGTCCAGCATTTCTCATCATGTACTCTGCATGTAAGTCTGATTACACCCAGATTATCTCCAGATTTCAAAATCTTATAGATGTTTTCTTTTTAAATGGAATGTGTTATTTCTAATTATAAATAATTTATAACATGTTTTTATTTTTCAGATCCTTAGGCTAACACCCATGAATGGGTATGATTATTACATTTATGATAGAAACTTTATACAAATGGCTTGAATAATTTCTCCCCTCCCATTACTTTATGACTCTTTGCAGTGTTGCTTTGCCTCCTCTCTCATCAAGATGTGGGTTTATTTCTTTACCCCTTGAATGTGGGTTGGCCTTATTTGTTGCTTTAACCAATAAAATGCAGTGGGAATGATGCTCTGTTCCTTCTGAGACTAGACCTCAGAAGTTTTCACAGCTTCTGCTCACACCCTTCTCATAACTCTGGGCTGTATCTTAGAAGAGCTGTCTTGAAAAGTGCCTTGGTTTCCCTTCCTCTATCATAAAAATGACGACTAATTTACAAATTGATATATTTTCCTCATGTAATAATTTTGATTTTAATTAAATTAATCCATTAAATTAATTTATATACTTTCATTATTATATAATTTTAATATTTTAATTTATATAGTATATGTGTTTAATGTTAACCTTCAGTATACCCTGCTTCACTCATGAGTGGTTGACAATTAGGGAAATGTATAAGAGTATCTAAGGTGATAAGAGTAACAAGGGTTTCGGTTTTTAAAATATCTTTTGGCCAATTTTATCCCTGCTTTAGATTTCTCAAGATACTAATCACTTCTGGGGGAGTTAAGAGCCACTGTGGCTCTGATATAAGCTTCCTGCTGCTAAAGAGATTAGTTGGATATAATAGGAATCTAGGTGCATCTTTACGAAAGATTAATTGCATCAGTGGCCCCAATCTGTTACCCCTCCTTTTATCCATGACCTTTGCATTGTGACTTTGTAGGTCCTCTCATTAAAGACACAAAGTTTCTTTCTGTCCTTGGATCCTGAGTTTGGCGGTGTAATTTGCAGACTTGATGTATGTAGACATTTTAAAAAGGGCTCATTACTGCTGCTTCTGCTCTTGAACCTATGCCTTTCTTAAGGGAACACACTCAGCCTACTTTGTTGGAGGAATGTGACAGACACGTGGGCTGAGTCAGGTCTCTGCATGACAGCCAGTCAACCACAGATGGGCAAGTGAGTCCAGCAGACACCAGTAGAGGTCAACTTCATCTAAACTGCTTGCACAGACTTGTGCACTAAATAAAGGTTGACTTGGGGGGTAGTTTATTAATAGTAGTATTGTAGCAGCAGTTAACTTATGCAAATCTCATTCACGATTTCTTTTTTATGGGGAGTGAAGATCCCAAATGATAACATAAGGGACACTTCCTTTTCCTTAGATTCAGATGGTTCAACTATGAGATTCCAGAGGCCTCATAATTTGGCTAGATGAGACTATAATCACAAATCTAATGGTGAGGATCAATAGGACATGTGTTTTACGGCCACTGATGCATGCCTCAGGTACAAGAAACAGTATTAAGCCAAATGCAGAGTATTAATTACCAGAGAACACATACTTAGGCCTATATTTTTGCTAATGGAATGCAGTAACCTGATTATAATAAATCCTGGTGGAATCAGGAAAAAAGCTCTTAGTGACATTTTGTAATGTCCTAGTTGCACTAAATCCAAAGTGAGGTCAGGAGGAATTTCGAAGCCACCATTCAAAGACTTTCTTGGTACATAACTTGTTCATAAAATATTTTCAATATATTCACTATACAGTCACATTTTTCTGCCCTTTCTAGACAATTTTTGCAAGGTAAAATATATTTTCTTTTCAATCTTTCTTATTAGTTTTTCAATCCTACCCCTTTTGACTTTGGTATTTCCTTCCATTAAAAAAAAAAAAAAAAGATGCCAAAGAGCTACAATACTTTCTAGTAGAAAGTGCAATTTTACTTTCCACTTTTAAAATTAAAAATGTCACTTAAAATTTATTGTAAGCATAATATATAATGGTTATATAATGTTTAGTTGCATGAATACTATAATTTAACCATTTCCTTTTTTTCATTTTGTCACTATTCAAAATAACTACTGTCGTAATATTTTTTGTTTGCTTTTCTACTTATTTCCTTATGATAGATTTCTATAAGTGGGATTATTGGTCCAAATATCATAAACATTAAAATGTTTAAGGTTCTGAGTACAAATAGCCAAAGTTTTTAAGAAAGATTGTGTTTCTTCCTGAAGTGTGTATGAGAACACTGCTCTTACAGCAGACTTGCCACAAGTGCATATATTCTTGAAAAATTACTCTTTGATAGTATATATGTATTATTCCATTTGCAAAGTTCAATAGTGCTAAAAAATAACAAAAATAGTGAGTCATTTTATTAAAGATCACTGAGGTGGTTGTGAAACTGTGATGGAGCTAGAAAGTTAGCAACTAGTCTCCTCCCCTCCCCCCCATGCTTCTCAAGTGGCCTGTAAGAGTAGTTTGTGATTGGATTCTAATTTCCAGCTAATTGTGGGTGTGTCTTGGGGTTTTATTTTGGTATTCTGGTTACTTAAAGAAGTGGGAATGAGGTGACAGATGCCACAGGGAAAGTAGCAACTAGCCCCAAGAATATGTCTCTGAAACATTTCAGGGCAGATGGAGACATACTTACAGATAAAAAGACCATGTTATAATGTTTGAATGATTTAATAGTTTTCAGGAGGAGACAATGAGATACAGTGGGAATAGTGCAAGATTCAACATGACAGACTTGGTTAGATTCCTAGCTGTAACTTATGAGAAAGTTGTCTTGGGCAACCAAAGTGTATATATTAGTTGTTCATTGGTGTCTGACTCTTTGTGACCCCATGGACTGTAACCCTCCAGGCTCCTCTGTCCATGGGATTCTCCTGGTAAGAGTACTGGAGTGGGTTGTCATTTGCTCCTCTAGGGGATCTTTCCTGCATCTCCTGTGTCTCCTGTATTGGAGATTCTTTACCACTGAGTCATCTGAGAAGCCTCTCAAAATTTATAGAGCCCCACTGTTAAACCATAAATGGCAATCCAATTCACTTATATTTTCTTTTCTTATCTTTCCTTTTTTAAATTTTGTAATTTTTTTCCCCCTTCTGGCCACATCTCAACACATGTGGGATCTTAGTTCCCCAACCAGGTATCAAACCTGTACCCCCTGCAATGGAAGTGCAGAGTATTAACCACTGGAACACCAGGGAAGTCCCCACTTGCATTTTCTTTGCAGACTGCCATTATTAGGTATATTTACACTGTTCTGTTATTTACTTACATTATAACACCATTTCTCATAATAATCTTACTATGTGGTGACTGCTTTCTCGTAAAAAACAAAACAAAACAAAACAAAAACCAAGGAAAATGTCTCTGATATTGGCTTCCCTGGTGGCTTAATGGTGGGCTACCATCCATGGAGTTGCAAAGAGTTGGACATGACAGAGTACACATGCATAATGCATAAATTTGGAAGCTTAATAATGTTCCATAATGTTTGAAGCAACTTGCAAAATGTTGTGGACTAGGTGATAAGATCTTTAGGACTTTGGTGGGCATGTGCACTATTTCCCACTGACTACAGTATAATTCACTTTCCCAGTGGTAGTGCCTGAGGGAACAGTGAGGGAGTGATTACGTGGGCTGCCTCATCTTGCTGCATCTTGAACTTCATCCCTAGTGAGATGACTATTATCAGAAGCCATGTGCCTGGGACTACACCTGGAGAATCCTAGGCATTTATGGGGATTTCCCTGATGAAAGGCATCTGGGAGAAAGGCAATATTTTGGTGTGTCAAACTGATACCAAAGTTGGGGCTGAAGTATGGCTATAGCCAAGCCATGACTTGAGAGAATCTGCCTCCATATTTAGGAGACTAGGAAACTGCATAGAAGGTCTTTGCCTCAAACCCACTGTGGTTTAGAGACTACTGAAAAACTCATTGGTTATAATAATTATCTAAAAATTGATAGAGAGGTAAATTTTAATGCAGACACAAATGGTTTGAATTTCCCACTGCCAATATGCCAAGTCTAGACTAGTTATTTTAAATTCACAAGAAATGTAGAACATGTGTTGACATATAATGCCACATTTGATTAATTGTGACTGTTATTAGAATTGTCAGTAATTCCTGTAGCTAAATTTATTGTGTAGACATATGCATTGATTATTGAGCTAGGAACATTGATGTGTCAGCTATGCCACAGGCAAATCATTTCAGCTCAATATAGAAAGACAGAGTTTGAAATTCTTTCAAATTCTTCTAATAAAACCACCTATTAGAACTAGCCCTACTTAACTGGACAATCATAATTAGGAAAGGGACTTTGGTTTCCCTAAAGAGGAGTCTTCTACTAAATGAGGATTAATTTGAGAATTAGAGAAATTACTTAGAATCAGAAATAGCTGAGAGGAAAATGTTTTAAAGATTTTTATTGGGTTGGACGATCATGGCTCAAAGAGTTGTTGGAGTTGTTCTTTGTGAGAAATGTCATTAATCCAGATTGAAAGATTAGCAGAGGTTTGTAAAGAAGTAAATGAGGCAATTCTCATTAAAATACAGTTTCTTTGGACTGAGTAGAGATGAGCAATGTGCACCGTTCTTGTATTACTCATTGGTAAAATATTAGTTGGACAGAAGAAGCCACTTAGACTTAATTTGGTTTGTTTTTCCTTTTTTTTTTTCTTCTTTGTTATGTGATGTTTTCATTTCACAAGGAATGTTCATAGGGTTTTAGTATCAATGATACAGAAACTAATGCTGATAGAACCAGAGACTTTTAGAGTTGGAAAGCTCTTCCTTATGTAATAACAAAAATTTTTGCCATACCCCACCTAGGGGTTGCTTTGGTAAGAGGAGACTCAATCTTCTGTTACTTAGTTACTCTTTTGCTTCAGTGGTGATGGAGGGGAGCACAGTAACATTAATTTTGAGCCTTTCTAAGAAATCTGTAATGTGAATTTCTAGATAAAATTTTAGGTCTGTGATCTATTATAAAAAAAATAATTATATGGTCTTCATCTCAGTTTCTGGTGAGTGAAGTGAAGTCATTCAGTCATGTCTGACTCTTTGTGATCCCGTGAACTGTAGCCTACCAGGCTCCTCTGTCCATGGGATTCTCCAGGCAAGAATACTGGAGTGGGTTACCAGGGGATCTTCCCAACCCAGGGATCGAACCCAGGTCCCCCACATTGCGGGCAGATGCTTTAACCTCTGAGCCACCAGGGAAGCCCTCATCTCAGTTTCTGGTACAGAGCTCCTAAAGCCCTTGGAATTTCCTAAACCAAAGCTGTCTTTTGTTATGGTAACGAGGTGGTTTTTAATGGGAGGATAATTACTTTACAATGTTGTGATGGTTTTTGCCATACATCAATATGAATTGGCCATAGGTATACACGTGTCCCCTACCAGGCTGAGCCCCCTCCTACCTTCCTCCCCACCCTATCTCTCCAGGTTGTCACAGAGCACTGGCTTTCAGTGCTCTGGAAAATACATCAAACTCACACTGGCTATCTATTTTACATATGGTAATGTATATGTTTCAATGCTATTCTGTCAAATCACCCCACCTTCTCCTTCTTCAGGTGAATTCAAAAGTCTGTTCTTTATGTTGGTGTCTCCCTTGCTGCCCTGCATGTAGGATCATTGGTACATCTTTCTAGATTCCATATGTATGTGTTAATACGTGTTTTTTAAACCAGACCTAAGGATGCAGGCTGGTTGCCAGGGGAGCCAATCATGTGACTAGAGGGTTGGAAATTTTAGTCTTATCTCCCTGACCTCTAGGCAGGGGAGAGGGGCTGGAGCTTAAATCAATCACCAGTGGCCATGGATTTGATCAGTTATGCCTAAGTCATAAAGCCTCCATAACCCCTCACCTACACACAAAAAGATAGATAGTTGAGAGAGCCTCTGCGTTAGTGAACATGTGGAGATTCCCAGAGAGTGGCGCCCTTTCCTCATGCCTTGCCCTGCATCTCTTTCATCTATCTGTTACTGAGTTATAACCTTATAAAAAATTAATAAGTAGAAGCCTAAATTAAATAGAGTTGGGTGACCAAAAGATAGAGCTCTTGTACTCTGCGATGATAGCAGAGCCCAAGAGGAAGAAAAATGACTCTTCTCTCCTGGTAAAGACTCAGCCAATAGAAAGCCATGGACTCTCTGTCTACTGGTTTACTGTGGCCCTTCCAAATTCCCTTTTCCTCCAGAAGTATGTTTTCCTTCCATGCAAGTGTGGGGACTTGCATGTAATTTGCCATGATTACAGACCCTGAATTGTAATTCTCTGCTGATCCCGAATAAACCCATCTTTCCTAAGGAAATACCTGGAATTTTATTTATTTCAGGCCAACATCCTTTTATAGTAAACCAGTCATCTAGTAATTAAAGTAAGTCCTATGTAAGTACTTACTAGTAAGTAAAATGTGTTTCTGAGTTCTGTGAGCTGTGCTAGCAAATCACAGTAGTTCCCCCTTATTTGTGGTTTCACTTTTATATGTTTCAGTTACCCAAGGTCAACCATGGTCTGAAAATATTAAAAGGAAAATTCCAGAAATAGACAATTATAAGTTTTAAATTAAGTAACATTTTGAGTAGTATGATGATATCTGATGCCGTCCTGCTCCATCCTGCATGGGATGAATCATCCCTTTGTCCAGCATATCTATGTTGTATATGTTACCCAGTAGTTATCACTTAGTGGCCACCTGGACTGTCAGATCCACTGCCATGGTATTACAGTGCTTATGTAAGCAATCCTTGCTTGAATTAATAATGGCCTCAAAGTGCAAGTGTTAGTGATGCCAGCAATTTGGATTTGTCAAAGAGAAGCTGTAAAGTGCTTTCTTTAAGTACAAAGGTAAAAGTTCTTGACTTAATAAAGAAAGAAAAAATTATATATAAGCTGAGGTTGTTAAAATCTATGATATGAACAGATTTGGGCTTCCCTGGTAGTTCAGCTGGTAAAGAATCTGCCTGCAATTTTCATGCAATGCATGAAACCCTGTGTTGATTCCTGGGTTGGGAATTTCTCCTGTAGAAGGGATAGGCTACCCACTTCAGTATTCTTGGCCTTCCCTGGTGGCTCAGACAGTAAAGAATCTGCCTGCAATGCGGGAGACTTGAGTTCAATCCCTGGGTTGGAAAGATCCCCCAGAGGAGAGCAGGGCAACCCACTCCAGTATTCTTGCCTGGAGAATCCCCATGGACAGAGAGCCTGGCAGGTTACAGGCTCTGGAACAGTTTGGACACAACTGAGTGACTAAGCACAGCACAGCACATGAATAAATTTATTTGTGAAATTGTTAAGAAGGATAAAGAAATTCATGCTAAGTTCGCAGTAGCACCTCCAACTGCAAAAGTTATGGCCACAGTGAAATAGTGCTTAGTTAAGATGGCACAGACATTAAACTTGTACAGTGCAGTATTTCAAAAGGAGAGACCACATTCATATAAATTTTATGACAGTATATTGTTATAATTGTTCTATTTTTATTATTATTCTATTTTATTAATATCTGTTGTTAATTTCTTACTGCACTTAATTTATAAATCAAACTTTATCACAGCAGCCACTGTGGAGGACAGTATCGAGGTTCCTTAAAAAAAATAAAAATAGAGCTACCATATGATCGTGCAATCCTGCAATCCCTGGACAAATATTCCTGGGCATATACCCAGATGATACTCTGATTAGAAAAGATACCTGCACCCCAATGTTCATAATAGCACTACTTATGATAGCCAAGACATGGAAGCAATAGATGAATGGATAAAGAAGATGTATATAGCACATCTTCTTTATCCATATATATGTTCAGTCCAGTTCAGTCACACAGTCATGTCTGACTCTTTGTGAGCCCATGGACTGCAGCATGACAGGCCACCCTGTCCATCATCAACTTCCGGAGCTTACTCAAACTCATGTCCATCAAGTCAGTGATGCCATTCAACCAACTCATCCTCTGTCACCCCTTCTCCTCAACGTTCAATCTTTCCCAGCATTAGAGTCTTTTGCAATGAGTCAGTTCTTCACATCAGGTGGCCAAAGTATTGGAGTTTCAGCTTCAGCATCAGTCCTTCCAATGAATATTCAGGACTGATCTCCTTTAGGATGGGCTAGTTGGATCTCTTTGCTATCCAAGAGACTCTCAAGAGTCTTCTCCAACACCACCGTTCAAAAGCATCAATTCTTTGGTGCTCAGCTTTCTTTATAATCCAACTCTCACATCCACACATGACTACTGGAGAAACCATAGCTTTGACTAGATGGACCTTTGTTGGCAAAGTAATGTCTCTGCTTTTTAATATGCTGTCTAGGTTGCTCATAGTTTTTCTTCCAAGAGCAAGCGTCTTTTAATTTCATGAGTGCTGTCACCATTTGCAGTGATTTTGGAGCCCCCCAAAATAAAGTCTGTCACAGTTTCCATTGTTTCCCCATCTACTTGCCATGAAGTGATGGGACCGGATGCATGATCTTAGATTTCTGAATGTTGAGTTTCAAGCCAACTTTTTCACTCTCCTCTTTTGCTTTCATCAACAGGCTCTTTAGTTCTTCTTCACTTTCTGCCATAAGAGTGGTGTCATCTGCATATCTGAGGTTATTAATATTTCTCCCAGCAATCTTGATTCCAACTTGTGCTTCATCCAGCCTGGCATTTTGTGTGATGTACTCTGCATATAAGTTAAATAAGCAGTGTGACAACATATAGCCTTGATGTATTCCTTTCCCTATTTGGAACCAATCTGTTGTTCCATGTCCAGTTCTAACTGTTGCTTCTTTATCTGCATACAGATTTCTCAGGAGGCAGGTCAGGTGGTCTGGTATTCCCATCTCTTTCAGAATTTTCCACAGTTTGTTGTGATCCACACAGTCAAAGGCTTTGGCATAGTCAGTAAAGCAGAAGTAGATGTTTTTCTGGAACTCTCTTGCTTTTTCAATGATCCAATGGATGTTTTGGCAGTTTGATTTCTGATTGCTCTGCCTTTTCTGAATCCAGCTTGAAAATCTGGAAGTTCATGGTTCACGTACTGTTGACTCCTGGTGTGGAGAATTTTGAGCATAAATTTGCTAGTGTGTGAGATGAGTTTAATTGTGCAGTAGTTTGAACATTCTTTGGCATTGCCTTTCTTTGGGATTGGAATGAAAACTGACATTTTCCAATCCTGTGACCACTGCTGAGTTTTCCAAATTTGCTGTCGTATTCAGTGTAGCACTTTCACAGCACCATCTTTTAACATTTGAAAGAGCTCAACTGGAATTCTATCGCCTCCACTAGCTTTGGTCATAGTGATGCTTCCTAAGGCCCACTTGACTTCACATTCCAGGATGTCTGGATCACACCATCTAGGTGTGATCACACCATCATGATTATCTGTGTGATTGCAATCTTTTTTGTATAGTTTCTGTGTATTCTTGCCACTTTTTCTTAGTATCTTCTGCTTCTGTTAGGTCCATACAATGTCTACCCTTTATTGAGCCCATCTTTACATGAAATGTTCCCTTGGTATCTCTTGAAGAGATCTCTAGACTTTCCCATTCTATTGTTTTCCTCTATTTCTTTGCACTGATCTTCTGTTAGGTTCATACCATTTCTGTTAGGTCCATACCATTTCTGTTCTTTATTGAGCCCATCTTTGCATGAAATATTCCCTTGGTATTTCTTGAAGCGATCTCTAGACTTTCCCATCCTATTGTTTTCCTCTATTTCTTTGCACTGATCATTGAGTAAGGCTTTCTTATCTCTCCTTACTATTCTTTGGAACTCTGCATTCAAATGGGTATATCTTTCCTTTTCTCCTTTACCTTTCACTTCTTTATTTTCTCAGCTATTTGTAAGGCCTCCTCAGACAGCCATTCTGCCTTTTTGCATTTCTTTTTCTTGGGGATGGTCTTGATCACTGCATCCTGTACAATGTCATGAACCTCCATCCATAGTTCATCAGGCACTCTATCAGATCTAATCCCTTGAATCTATTTGTCACTTCCACTGTATAGTAGTAAAGGATTTGATTTAGGTCATACCTGAATGGTCTAGTGGTTTTCCCTACTTTCTTCAATTTAAGTCTGAAATTGGCAATAAGGAATTAATGATCTGAGCCACAGTCAGTTCCCGGTCTTGTTTTTGCTGACTGTATAGAGCTTCCCCATCTTTGGTGGAGAATATAATCAGTCTGATTTTGGTGTTGACCACCTGGTGATGTCCATGTGTAGAGTCTTCTCTTGTGTTTTTGGCAGAGGGTGTTTGCTATGACCTGTGCGTTTTCTTGGCAAAACTCTGTTAGCCTTTGACCTGCTTCGTTTTGTACTTCAAGGACAAATTTGCTTGTTACTCCAGGTATCTCTTGACTTCCTTCCTACTTTTGCATTCTAGTCTCCTATAATGAAAAGGATAACTTTTGGGGGTATTAGTTCTAGAAGGTCTTGTAGGTCTTCATAGAACCATTCAACTTCAGCTTCTCCAGAATTACTGGTCAGGGCATAGCCTTGGAGTAGTGTGATACTGAATGGTTTTCCTTGAAATGAACAGAGATCATTTTGTCGTTTTTGAGACTGCATCCAAGTACTGCATTTCAGACTCTTTTGTTGACTATGATGGCTACTCCATTTCTTCTATGGGATTCTTGCCCACAGTAGTAGATATAATGGTCATCTGAGTTAAATTCACCCATTCCAGTCTATTTTAGTTCACTGATTCCTAAAATATAGATGTCCACTCTTGCCATCTCCTGTTTTAGTCAGTTCAATTCAGTCGCTCAGTTGTGTCTGTCTCTTTGAGACCCCATAGACTGCAGCATGCCAGGCCTCCATGTCCATCACGAACTCCTGGAGTTTACCCAACCTCATGCCCACTGAGTCGTTGATGCCATCCAACTATCTGATCCCCTATCATCCCCTTTTTCTCCTGTCTGCAATCTTTACCAACATCAGGGTCTTTTCAAATGAGTCAGGTGGCCAAAGTATTGGAGTTTTAGCTTTAACATCAGTCCTTCCAATGAACACTCAGGACTGATCTCCTTAACGTGGACTGGTTGGATTTCCTTGCAGTCCAAGGGACTCTCAAAAGTCTTCTCCAACACCACAGTTCAAAAGCATCAATTCGTCAGTGCTCAGCTTTCTTTATAGTCCAAATCTCACATCCATGCATGACTATTGGAAAAACCATAGCTTTGACTAGATGGACTCGATGGACTAGATGACTAGTGTCTCTGCTTTTTAAAATTCTGTCTAGGTTGGTCGTAATTTTCCTCCCAAGGAGTAAGCGTCTTTTAATTTCATGGCTGTACCCATCATCTGCAGTGATTTTGGAGCCCCCCAAAATAAAGTCAGCCACTGTTTTCACTGTTTTCCTATCTATTTGACATGAAGTGATGGGACCAGATGCCATGATCTTAGTTTTCTGAATGTTGAGTTTTAAGCCAACTTTTTCACTCTCCTCTTTCACTTTCATCAACAGGCTCTTTAGTTCTTCTTCATTTTCTGCCATAAGGGTGGTATCATCTGCATACCTGAGGTTATTGATATTTCTCCCAGCAATCTGTTTATTTTTTTAATTTTTATTAGTTGGAAACTAATTACTTTACAATATTGTAGTGATTTTTGCCATACATTGACATGAATCAGCCATGGATTTACATGTGTTCCCCATTCCAATCCCCCCTCCCACCTCCCTCCCCATCTGATCCCTCTGGGTCTTCCCAGTGCACCAGCCCTGAGCACTTGTCTCATGCATCCAACTTGGGCTGGTGATCTGTTTCACCCTTGATAGTATACTTGTTTCAATGCTATTCTCTCAGAACTTCCCACCCTCGCCTTCTCCCACAGAATCCAAAAGTCTGTTCTGTACATCTGTGTCTCTTTTTCTGTTTTGCATATAGGATTATCGTTACCATCTTTTAAAATTCCATATATATGTGTTAGTATACTGTATTGGTCTTTATCTTTCTGGCTTACTTCACTCTGTATAATGGGCTCCAGTTTCATCCATCTCATTAGAACTGATTCAAATGAATTCTTTTTATTGGCTGAGTAATATTCCATGGTGTATATGTACCACAGCTTTCTTATCCATTCATCTGCTGATGGGCATATAGGTTGCTTCCATGTCCTGGAAATTATAAACAGTGCTGCGATGAACATTGGGGTACACGTGTCTCTTTTAGATCTGGTTCCCTCGGTGTGTATGCCCAGAAGTGGGATTGCTCTCCCAGCAATCTTGATTCTAGCTTGTGATTCACCCAGCCCAGCATTTCACATGATATACTCTGTCTATAAGTTAAATAAGCAGGGTGACAATATACAGCCTTGACATACTCTTTTTCCTATTTGTAACCATCTGTTGTTTCATGTCCAATTCTAAGAACCTATAATAAAGGGGAATCTGTAAAAGAATGTATATATATATATCTGAATACACCTGTAGCTAATACAGTATAGCTAATACAATATAGTAAATTAACTATACTTCAATTTAAAAAAAGTGATATGGGAATGGATACAAAATAAAAGCTATATGTAGTCTTTAGTACAATCTGTGGCATCAGGTATCCACTAGAGTCTTGAAATATATTCCCTACAGATAAGCAGGAACTATTGTAATTGAATCCAAGGACAGGGTGTCATCAGAATGTCTGATCTATTGGGTTGAATGAACTATTGGGATGGTGCAGGTTAGTTTAAAGCATAGATGACAACTTGGGCTGGCACCCCCCCCCCCCCCCCCCCCCCCCCCCCCCCCCCCCCCCCCCCCCCCCCCCCCCCCCCCCCCCCCCCCCCCCCCCCCCCCCCCCCCCCCCGCCCAGCCCCTGTCCCCGCCCCCATCCCTGCATTTCCTTTGGTTTGGTGAGTAAAGCTACTTAGCAAGCTAAAGGTTTCATCTAAAGCCTGTTTCATTATAGGGTTGTGTAATTGTGCTTAGCATAATGAAAGAGAAATGGTTTGTGGTGAGAAAATCTAGGACAGTTGTAGCAGAAGGGTGAGGTAACCAGAGTAGCAATATGAGCAAAAGCTGACAGCAGGCATAACAGGGGGATGGAGAGAAAACCACTTGTACAATGTAAGCAACTTCCTCCTTCCTCCAGGAAATTGTGGAAATATGGGGAAGGAAGGAGTGCTGTTTTGTTTGGTTATTAAAGGAAAAGACGATCACCGAAAGCTAGAGGACTTGGGGTCATTTGATTGCAGTAACCAATGATTATATAGTACTAATTGATCGCAGTTTTCAGAAGCCTTCTAATATAAATTTAGCTCCAAGTCAACAAAGACATTTCTTTTAAATGTTTGGAAGCAGCTCTATCTTTCCCAGATGAGTCAGATACAACTTTCTCAAGCACCACACATATACCTTGATCCCAGATTCTCTCCTCTCACCATCTTGGTCTTTGTGCTCTGGACCTGTGTCCATTTCTCAATCTCTCTCTTAAGATATCATATTTAGAGTGGAACTTAGTATTCCTAAGATGGATTTATTCAGGGAGAGAGCACATGTGACTCCTTTTCTGAGCTCTATATTTCTAGCTGTGCAAACTGAAATGGAATCAATTCTTTTTTCTACTTCTCATCTTACTACTGACTCATATTCATCTTAGGTTTAACCTAACTCCTAGTTTTTTGACACAGAGATATTTTCTACTCATATTTCTTTATCCTACAGTTGTAGAGTCCATATTTTTTAAAACTAAATTTTATTATGCACATGTGGTCCATCTTTATTGTTTCTTGTAATGATTTATGTCCTAGAAAGAGTTAGTATCGTTGCAAAATGTATATGCTGTACTTATTGTTAATATTTTCAGTTTTATTAAGGTACAAGTGATAAACACAATGGTAAGATATTTAAACTATACACTGTGGTGATTTGATATATATACATTGTTAAAGAATTCCTATCATCAAATTAATTAACACATTCATTACCTCTCACATTTGTCTTTTTTTTTTTTTTTGGTGAGAACTTTTAAGTTCTACTCTTCTAGCAAATTTCAATTCTATTATACAGTGTTAGCAGCTATAATTACCTAGTTACCATGAAATATATTAGATTTTCAGACCTTATTCATCTTATAGCTGAAAATTCTTACCTTTTTACTAGTCTTTCTCTATTTCTCCCCCCACCCAGCCTCTGGCAACCACTTTTCTACTCTCTCTTTCTGAGGTTAACTTTTACTTCTTAGCATTCCACATATAAGTAATGCCATGCAGTATTTATCTTTCTCTATATGATTTATTTCACTTAGTAAAATGCCCTCAAATTCTGTCCAAATTGTTTCAAATTGCAGAATTTTTTCCTTCTCATGGCTTAATAATATTCCATTGTGGGAAAAATAAGTTCAAAGTGGATTAAAGACCTAAATGCAGAAACAGATACTATAAAACTCTCAGAGGAAAACATAAGCCAACCAATCTTTAACATAAATTGCAGCAATATCTTTTTGGATCTGTCTCCTAGAGTAATGGATATAAAAACAAAAATAATCAAATGAGATCTAATTAAACTTAAAAGCTTTTGCACAGAAAAGAAAACCATAAAACAAAAAGACAACCTACAGGATGGGAGAAAATATTTGCAAATGATGCAACTGACAAGGAATTAACCTCCAAAATATACATACAGCTTATACAGCTCATTATAAAAAAAACAGTCCTTCAATCAGCTGTACATTTATACAACCATATAACATCTGGTTCTCATGTCTCGCTTATTCATCCAGAGATTCTAAAGAAGAGAGCAGACTCCATAATTAACAGAACTTCAAGTCACATATTCTAAAATTTGAAATCTCAAGTAACAAAGAGATGTAATGCTTTATTCAAATGGGAAAACACTGTAAGGGTCTTCAGTAGTTTACAAATGCTGTGACCTCCTTCAAATTGATGTTATTAGCATATTTTTTAAAATAGTTTTTTTTGATGTTTGCCACGTTAGAAGTTGAAGATTCCTTTACTTCTTTTCTCTGAGTAACTAGAGGTTTCACTTTTCCTACCTGAGTGTCTTGAGTTCTTTTCTTTCTTACCTAAGTGTCATGAGGTCCTTTCTTCCCCTCTGTTTTCAAGACAATTCTTAGAAGATGACTTAGATTGTGTTTTTATTAAAGTTAGTCTATAATTTAGTGTGTTAAGAACTAAGACATGGTATTTGCTGAGCTTCTGCCTCAAAGTTGCCTTTTTCATTTCAAATTTCATGTAAGCCTTCAGTAAATGACAATCTTATTTAAAAAAAATTTTTTTTAATTTTAAGGCTCCCTCGTCCCCACCATAATTCTAGACTAAGAGAGCATTCTGACTTACTTAACATAAATTTAATATAAGCATAATTTACACATTATTATAGCAGATTATATAAATAACATACAAACTTGGTCTTATTCAAGAAGGTTACTATAAATGCTAAATAAACATAGCTTTAGTATATCAAACTATCGAAGTCTCAGTTGTATATACATCACTCTCTCCTTGTATTAGTATTTTCAGTTATGGTCAAATTCATTCTGGTTAGTGTAAATGGGAAGGAATTTATTACAGAGTATTTGTTGGCTCAGAGAGTTTCTGAGTGTGCACTGGGTCAAGGCTGTGTTCCCAGACGGGTGACACAAACAGAAGAAACGCCCAAACACATCACTGCTCTGTTTCGAAGAAGTCCAGAAACTGTACTGCTGCCCTCTGCTCTTCTATCCTCCTATTCACCAAACCTCCCCAAGTGCTGCTACTGAAATTCTAGGCCTTCTTTGATCCTATTTATTAGATCTGTGCAGCCCCTGCTCACAATCTTGTCTCCGCTGTCAAAGTCTCATTAGTGAATCTGTTAGGGGAATGTAGTCAAATGCATAAGCTAGCTACAAGGAACTTGGGAAAAGTAGACAACGTTCCAACCTCTAGTGAACAAGGAGATGTACTGTAAGGCTTCCAGAGTGGCCCTGAGGGAATCAATCTGTGGTGTCTGCTGCAGTCACCCCTAGGCAACCTCACACGAATATTCTTCTGTCCAGATTTAAACTTCCCCGTAACAGTGGGAGCCAGCAGCCTTGTTCATACTAAAGGAACATAATATAAAATAGCTATTCTTTTCAGAATTAGGTTTAAAATTTCATCAGTCATTACCCATCTAAGTGATGTTCATAACTCCTCTAGTACAGTTACTATTCTGTATTAATATACAAATAAGAGTCATTAGGCTTATCATCACCAGCTCATCCTATACAAAATAGTAGTGGAAATTGAAAGGAAAAAAAATTAGCTAATGGATAAGGGGAGGGACATTTTTCATTCTTAATTCCACCTTTTCCTTGTCTGTTATCTAATTTCTTTGTCCTCAGACAGACCTTCTAGGGCTGAGAGGGCCTCCCTGTATTGGATTGCTATTGGTCTTCCAAAATTTATCACTGGGTAAGATGGAACTAGCAGGCAGTTTAGAAAAGCTTGGTTTTTCTAAACTTTGGTTTAAACTTTAAACCAAAGTTTAAACTTTAAACATTGGTTCCAAACTTTACTTCTCCTGTCCCCACTACACAGTAGCATCCCTATCTTCTCTTGATAATCAGCATTCGTTTTCCTAACCAACATGGCAAACTTCCACCTATTAGTCTAACTAATAGACCAAGTTTGTCTCAAGTTTGTGACATCAGGAGAAAAGACTGGTCAAATTGAAGTCTTGATGTAGAATTCAGTGGAATCAATACAAGGCTGTTACATGAAGCGCTGAGATTGTCAGCAAGTAGAATCAAATATTGTCATATTCTCTGAACTTACCTGAATAAATTTCTAGCAAATGATCACAAGGGAATTCCTATCTCTGAATACCTCATAGAAACTTTGTGTGTGTGTGTGTATTGTTGTTAAGTCACTAAGTCGTGTCCTACTCTCAGTAGACTCTATTTTTTATATAATCTATAATCTCTGCTAATTGTGTTCCAATTGCTGCTAGCTAGGAAGTTTATAGTGATGTTGTTTTGTTTTTCCTCTCTATCTCCAAGTGATCTCTATGATTCTTTTCTCGAGTTTGTGAATCTACATGTAGATTTCACTTCTAGCAAGGTATCTGTTCTGTACATGTATACTCAGCTATGTCTGACTCTTTGTAACCCCATGCATAGCCTGCCAGGCTCCTCTGTCCATGAGATTTACCAGGCAAGAATACTGGAGCAGGTTGCCATTTCTTCCTCCAGGGGATCTTCCTGACCCAGGGATCGAACCCACGTTTCCTGAGTCTTCTGCGTTGGTAGGCAGATTCTTTACCACTGAGCCACCTGGGAAGCCTCTAGTAAGGTACAGTGCTTGATAAATAATAGTTGATCCATACATAGTAAACATTGGTTTTTAATCCTAACTTCAAACTATATTCACCTGGAGAGAAGCAAAGAACCCCCCCACCCCTCCACCTCCACCACAAAAAAATAAAAAAACAAAAATCCCCAAAAAGCAAAAACCTCTAAAACAAGGAGAAATAAAACTCATATTTGGACTGCTCAAGACCCATTACATCAGAAACTCTTTGATGTCATTTTAACATGCAACTAGACTTGAGACACACTTTAAAATAATAGGCCAAAAAAAAAAAAAAATAGGCCAGGAAAGAGGTCCCAAAGTTTCTCATTCTCTGCTTTTACTTACAGCAACTCAGTCAGTTAATACTAAACCTTACAAGCACATGTACATACTTTATTATGCATACACTTAATATTCCCTGTTGACCAGAGATAATTTTTAAAATAGAGACATAAAGAAAAAAACAATGATCACTCATGATCCCCTCACACAGAGGCCATTCTGCAGATATTCTGATTTGTCTCCTTGTTGATAAACACTTACACCAATAATTAGGATCAGGATACATACTTAATTTTAATCCTGCTTTTTGCCCTTAGCATTTTATTTTGAGTTGTTCTTCAGGTTATTAAATGCTTTTTGAAAAGAGGAGTTTTAGAGACCACATAATAGTCTACTGTGTGGCTGAACCAAAATGTATTTGATTATTATGGAAAACTTAAAGAGAATAGTGGAATAAACCACCAGGCACTCATTATGGGACTCAAATTTCCCTCTCCCGACTTAATAGCTCAGTTATGATTTATGTCCTTCCCATAGGTACAAGGCTGTCAGCCCTAAATGATCATTTTAGTTTGTTCTTAGCACCACTTCCTGTCAGTGGCCACCAAGGATGTTCATATATAGTCTAGCCCTCAGATAAAGCCCGGTTCTTTGATGCAGGCTCTTTGATACAGTTTCAAAGCATCTTTGGCTGCCCACCTTCTGCCCCCAAATGTAGGACTCAGCATATCTTAATGTATTCATGTATGAAGGTCTAACTCTGTGTTATATAATATTACCCATTAGTTAATTACATGGGAAATTTAGATTGTATGTCATTGGTAGCTTTCTTTTTAAATTATTGTTATGACTTCATACTTTTAAACCATGTATCTTTACCTGCAAGCTTTACAAACTGATGTATTTTTAAAAATAACTGCATTGAAAAAAAAAATAGCTGCATTGATAGATGAATGAGAATACAATGAAATGCACATAGTTTAAGTTGTACCATGTGATAAAACTTGAAATATTTATATAGCTATGGTGTGAATGTTTATGTCCCCCAAGAGTCATATGTTGAAATCTTAATCCTGCAGGGTGTGTTAGAAGGTGGAACCTTTGAGAGGTGATTAGGTCATGAGGGTAGAGGCCTCGCAAATGAGATTAGTGGCTTTATAAAAGTTTTTAAAAAGTGGCTTTATAAAAAGTTTCAGAAAGATTCCTTGCTCCTTGTACCATGTGAGGACACAGGAAAAGTCATCAGTTATGTACCAGGAAGAGTGTCTTATCGGATACTATATCTGTCAGTACCTTGATCTTGGGCTCCCCAGCCTCCAGAACCATAAGAAATAACTTTCTGTTATTTATAAATTACAGTCTATGGTATCCTGCTAACATAGCCTGAACAGACTCAGACTAAGACAAGGATGGAAGGAAGACAATTTGGAGAAGCACAGAGGAAGTGAGCTGGGAAGAGCATGATGCATGAGGTCAGGTGTGCGTGCATGCTAAGTCACTTCTGTCATGTCTGACTCTTTGCAACCCTGTGGACTGTAGCCCACCAGACTCCTCTGTCCATAGGATTCTCCAGGCAAGAATACTGCAGTGGGTTGCTGTGTCCTCCTCCCGGGGATCATCCCAATCCAGGGTTTGAACTGGTATCCCTTAGGTCTCTCGCATTGGCAGGCAGTTTCTTTACCACTAGTGCCACCACTTGGGTTCAAATCTCAGCTCTTCTGCTTGTGATACTTATGATCTTGGACAACTGGCTAACCCACTTGGGCTTCGGTTTCCTCAGCTGTAAAATAGATATTACTAATATTTGCATTCTCTCTGCCTCTAGTTTTCTTTCCTTGACTTACCTCTAATCATATTTTAAAGCACATCTCAAACACTGCCTCTTTCAAGAAGCTTCCTCTGACCTCTGCAGACTTAGTTAAGTGCCCTTCATCAGTATCCCTTTGATCCTCTGTGCTCTGTGTTAATTCCACATCTTATATCTCTATCCTTTAAATGGCAAGCTCTTTGAATGCAATTATTGTATCTTAGTCATCTGTATCCCCAGTGTCTGGAACTATTCCTAGATCAGCAGATGCTTGGTAATTGTTCTCTCAAAAAACAAAACAAGGCAAAGTGAATTAATAAGTAAACTGAATCCAACTTCTGGATGGTAGGGTTGATCTAAACCTGGCCAATTAGCAAAATCACTTGAAGATTTTTTTCCCCAGCTTAATTGAGATTTAATTGACATATTGTATAAGTTTAAGGTGTATGATTTGGTTTAATACAGTTATATATTGCAAAAGACTACCACTATAGGTTAGCTAAACCTCCATCATGTCACAAAATTACCATTTCTTTCTTGTGGTGAGAACATTTGAAGTCTACTCTCTGAACAACTTGGAAGTATACAATGCATTCTTGCTAAATGTAATCACAGTGACAGACATTAGATACATCAGAATTTATTCATCTTCCAACTGGAAGTTTGTACCCATCAACTAGTATCTCCCCATTTTTCTCACCCTGTCAGCCCGTGGTAACAACCATTCTGCTCTTTGTTTCTACAAGTTCAGTATTTTCAGGTTCCACATATAATCAGATTCCACATCTAATTTCACACAGATACCATATAGTATATATCGTCCTCTGTCTGACAGTTCACTTAGCATAATACCCTCAAGTTCCATCCATGTTTTCACAAATAGCAGGATTCCCTTCTTTCTCATGGGTGAATAACATTCCATTGTGTGATATCCATTCGTCTTTGACAGACATTTAGGTTATTTTCATATCTTGGCTATTACAACTAATGCTGCAGTAAAAGTGGGATTTCAGATATTCTTTGTTATTCTGTTTTCATTTCCTTTGGAAATGTAAACCTGGGTTCATGCTCAGTCAGTCACTTGTGTCCGACTCTTTGTGACCCCACGGACGGTCACCCACCAGGTTCCTCTGTCTGTGGAATTTTCCAGGCAAGAATCCTAGAGCAGGTTGCCATGTCTTACTGAAGGGGATCTTTCTGACCCAGGGATCGAATCATGTCTCCTGCATTGCAGGCAGATTATTTACCACTGAGCCACCTTGGAAGTCCATATTTAAGCCTAGAGATATTTTAAAAGGGAAAAACTATTTGATTAATACTTAAGGATTTTGATTTAGTAGGTGCATTAGCCTGCTGGAAGTGAAGTGGAACTTGCTCAGTTATGTCTGACTCTTTGTGACCCCATGGCCTGTAGTCCATGGTACTCTCCAGGCCAGAGTACTGGAGTGGGTCGCCTTTCCCTTCTCCAGGGGATCTTAGTCTGCTATGTCTACTCTAACCACAAAGTACCTCAGACTGGGTGGCTTACCACCACCCAGAAGCAACAGAAATTAATTTTCTCATGATCTGGGGGTGGGGCTAAGAGTCTGAGATCAAAGTATCTGCAGGGTTGATTCCTTCTGAGGTCTTTCTCATTGCTTCTAGATAGCCATCTTCTTCCACTGTTTTCACATCAGCTTTGCTCTCTGCCTCTCTGTGTCCTAATCTCCACTTACAAGAACACCCATCATACTGGTTTAGGGCTCACCTTAATGTCCTTATATCTCATTACTCTCTTCTTTGAAGCCCATATCTCCCAAAATCAGCACATATTGAGGTAGTGATGGTTAGGAATTCAACACATGAATTTCAGGGGACATAGTGCAGCCCAAAATAGCATTTCTGGGATAGTGCCTAGGAAGCTCCATAAATAATTCTGAAGATTAGTCCAGTTTGGATAGTGTGGACCTAAATCTCCTTTAACATTTCTGATTCTATTAAGGGTAACCTGTTTTAAATATTTATGTATTTGGCTGCATCAGGTCTTAGTTGCAGCATGAGGGATCTTCCACTGCGGTGCGCGGATGCTCTAGTGTGGCACGCAAGCTCCAGAGTGTGCAAGCTCAGTAGTTGCAGTGCTTGGCTTAGTTATTCCATGGCATGTGGGATCTTAGTTCCCCGACCAGGTATCAAACCCACATGCAACACATTACAACATGGATTCTTAACCACAGGACAACCAGGGAAGTCCCAAAAGTAGCATGTTTTAAATTAATAATCAAGTGTGCTTTACAAGCATGCAAGTAAATAAGAGAGTTTACCTCCTTGAAAATTCTCCAGAAAAAGCAAAAGGATAAAATAACTAATAAAAACTAAAAGTAAGAACATGAATTAGTGGACCTACACCAGGATTCAGTGAAAATAAAGTGTAATCCCCTGATAAGAAGATCAGAGATTGGCTCTAGGACCTCATCCCAAAATGTAGGCAGGGTATGTTTCTTCTCTTTAATGTGAGGAAGAGAAGTTACAAAGTAGGTGCCTCTTGCTCTTTAGGGTTTTCCTCTGTTCTGTGTTTAGTGTGTTTCCTACCATGAGAATTGAAGTATCTTAACTCTTGTTTATTTTGTGAAAGTATAAACTATCTTTAAAAAAAATAACATGTTTTACTTCCCTTGAAGCTATTAAAACCAATATTGGCTTTCTATTTATTCATTATTTTGAGATTCAGGTTATGGCAAAATATGCACATGAAAATTTTACCTATGTATTTAGTCTATAATAATTATTACTATTTATATGTATTATTATTTTTGACAAATCTTTGCTGGAAGGCCAAACCTATTTATGCTTTTTGAGATTATCAAATGCCCACCAAATGATATGTATCTGAAAAGCTTATTTTCTCAACTGTTATTTATTTGCTTTGTCACACTAGAATGATGTATGGACTTGTGTTGTTCCCAGCATCACACATCAAGCCCAGCTATTCAAAGCAAAGAGGACTCTGCGTCCTTTACTAGAATAGTTGAACCATTATCCTCCCACATCAGCTTTGTTAGAGAGGCTTTTTTTTTTATTATTCATGAAACCTAATAAGTGTTTGCTTTCTCCATTGCTTATTCAAAGTCATTGAATATTGTAATTTATTTCTATTAATCAGCGTTATACCTACATGCATGCTGAATGAACAATGGAAAGGATTAATGAGGCATGATGTTTACTCTGATGCTTTTGGTGAGAATGTTCATCTTATGAAGAAATGAACTGAAACCTAAAGCATTCTCCCAAGGAACACCTATTATGCATTCCACTGAATTTGCTTTTTAGTTTTCTTTTCCCTTGAGAGAGAAGGTTTCCTCCACCCCTTTGGTCAATCTAGTATGGCACAAGGGTAATGACAAATCTAATAGATGCAATAAACCACTACTTTTAATGCACAGTGTAATTGAGTCAGAATATAGTGTCTATACTGATGACGTTCCTGATGCTTTAACAGCTGAAATTATGATTAGGAAGATCCAGATAATGCTGACTTCTATTATATTAAGCCACAGTATTATACAATTTTCATTCCTGCAGCCTGTCCTTTCTTTTCTTTTGAATTATTCAGTGTTGTCTTAAATGGTTTAGTACTTCTTTATAACAGAATTCAAAAAACTGTTGAGAGAATTGAACATTTTTGGTAAAACAGATGCAAGCTCAATTTCTCAACTGTCAACAGACAATTTCTTTCCATAGCTTTTATAAGAAAGTGCCTTTTTAAATAGCACCCTATAGCAACCTTCCTAGACAGCTGAAATGGGGTGGTGGTAGAGCAGTCCAATGCCCTGTACAAGGAAAAATCATTACCCTAATTGCTATGTGGTGTTTAGAAGATGTATTTTCACTTTTCACATTGTCAAGGGTACAAGGTGAGAAAACGCTTTACGGATGGTGGTGAGGAGTGGGAGTTACTCTTAAAAATAATGAATGCCTCCATAACTCAGACCTAGTGAGGTGTGAGTGAAATATGTTGTTTTCTTCCTTTGTGAATAAAGATCATCAATTACTGCTGTGGACTAAGACACCTTTATTTGTGACCTAAAGCCATCCAGAATGTAATACTCTAAAACTGTTGGTTTCACCATCTGTCTACTGGGGTATTTGTAATTTGTTTTAAAGGACATTCACTATAATTGTACATGTAATAAATAACAAAAATAATTTTGTGTTGATGCCATTACTAATAATGTTATGAGTTACCAGCTAACTTCTCAGTTAACTTTCCTGAGAAGTTCTTTGCTGGTCATTTTACATATAGTTAAACACAATTCTCATGTGATAGAGTTTAAAAAGTTTAAGAAACTTGCTAAACGGACAACAGCTAGCAAGTGGCAGAACCAGGATTTGAACTGTGGTCTTTTCAAAGCCACGATGCTTTATGACACCTCTAGTGAATCTCTTAGAGAGAATTCTCTATTTTAAGGAAAAACAAACATGATTACCAGTAATTTTAATTTAGACAGTAATCAGTTTACCTAAGTGATTAGAGCAGGACTAAAATGGGTTATATGATTTTTCCTGGAATGATGGATCTGAGTGGCATAAGCAGTTATGGTTTCCATTATAGGTAGCAAACATAGAGTTATATTCAATTAAATGATCTGCAAGCTTATCTAGGGGTGACTAGTTGATTATGGGGTCACTGGGATTGAAATAGGCACCCTAATAAAATCTCACTTGAACTGGAAATCCTAAAACAAACAAAAGAACATAAGTCTGGTAAAAAGAAGCTTGTCTTAGATTCCCATGATGGAGAGTCATGGGAATTTTTCAATTCCCAAAACTAAGTCAATTAACAGAACTAAGCGCTCTTAAAAAAAAGGAAGAAAAAGAGGAAGGTGTGATGTACTTGAGGAAAGTTTCTGTGACAATGTCATAGGAATTTGCTTAAATCTTCCACTCAAAACTTTCCCAAGCTTGCATTCATGTAACTGTCCGGTGACTTGAACACACACATAATGCCAAAACTAATCAATAGAAGCCTCACTTAACTTACTTGCTTGGTCATTCAGAAGGCATATTGGTTTTAAAAAGTTGACGTAATTTCAGTAGCTTATTCAGAGAGTGGCAAATTTTCAGTTGATGTTCCAAATGTTATCTCTTTATTGGAACAAATTAACATAGTCTGTGGCATCTCCTACGTAGCTCTTGATTTTTATCTATTTCAATATTCAGAGGGAAAAAAAGAAGCAGTTTTCTTTTACCTTACAAGGAGAGCGATTCATTTCCCTCATCTTATCTCAGGCTCTTGTTAACTCTTCAGATTCAAGAAATAAAATATAGCCTTCAGGCTCCCTTATTTTCTATTTCACAGGACACCATATATTCTATTACCTTGATGCCATCATGCTGAGAGGACTAGGAGATCAGGGAGTATCAGATATTCCTAGTGCCTTGGTGTGCAGTGTCAGAGGGAGGCAGATGAAAGAACAAAAAGATATGGGGGCCTCCAGCTCCATTTACCTTTTAATGGACCTACTACTAAGAGACCTGCTAAGATACCCCTTTCAAAGTAAAAGAAGTTGTGCCCTTTACATAAGATATTACTGGTAAAATGGCACAAATTTGGCGGGCTCAATTATTTTGGAGAAATGTCTATCAGATTTGAGCCTCTGAATAATTCACTGTATTTCCCAAAATGCCAGATTTGAGAGGGCCCTACACCAAGGGAAGCCTCCCAGCAGAACGAAGCTATAGTATAATTTATTTTACCATTTAGTTCTTATGACTTAGTGGATACAATGGAATTCAAAGTGTGTGTAGCCCATTAGGGTGCTTAACAGTGTTAATCACTGTTAGGAGAATTACAACAGAGATTCCTGGAGATTTGGAACAAAACTATGCCTTCTTTGACAAATAACTATTCTCTCTCTCTCTTTTTAAAAAATTGTTTATTTATTTATTTGGTGTGCAGGATCTTTTAGTTGCAACATGTGAAATTTTAGTTGCAGCATATGGAATCTAGCTCCCTGACCAGGGATCGAGCTCTGGCTCCTTGCATTGGGTGTGCAGAGTCTTAGACACTGGACTGCCAGGGAAACCCCTTTCTTCTTCTTAGTAGCTTCTAGTAGAGTTTAAGGGCTTCCCTGGTGGCTCAGACAGTAAAGAATCTGCCTGTAATGCAGGAGACCTGGGTTCGACCCCTGGGTTGGGAAGAGCCCCTGGAGGAAGGCATGGCAACCCACTCTGGTGTTCCTGCCTGGAGAATCCCCATGGGCAGAGGAGCCTGGTGGGCTACAATCCAAGTGGTTGCAAAGAATCAGACATGACTGAGCAACTAAGCACAGTGGAGTTTAAACAACCGGCCCATTGGCCATACGTGAGCTGTACCTTATCATGAATCTGCATAATGTGGTGAGCCAAACGACCAAGAAGAAAAATTCAGCATGCCCACCAGTACTTTATTACAAGTGATTATTAACATCTCTCACTTTATGATAGAACATTCTCAGATGGAAGACAGAAATGGTTTTCTCCTTTCCATTAGAGTTAAAATACAGGTTGGAGAGAACCCACCTGCGAGTCAGTTCAGAGGACAGTGACATGAACAGGTCACATGCAGAGAGTTAATTCTTATGGAAACAAAGAAGGGACAGTGAGCTTTCAGAAGTCAGACACGCACACATTGTGAGTACAGTTCCACGCTTGGCGGTGGTGGTGACCGTGGAGCCTTACTGGAGCATTCAACCCGTATATAGTTGGATTATTCTTCCTGGCTATATAGTCTGCAGCCCAGATATCTCTAGCCTTCCTTGGTAATTTAAGAGTGGCCTCATAACCTTTAATACATTATTTTTCTGTATATCTTGAATGGAATGGGTTCTATATCTTACAGCTAAAAATGATTCCTGATACATGGATATTTGCAGTAACCAAAGAGAGGAATGTAGGCAATAATCTGGTCAGTCACACAGAAGAAGTGATATATATATATGTATATATATTTTATATTTTTATATATTTCATATATTTATATTTAAATATATGTATATATTAAACAACCCACTCAATTTTAAAAAGATTGAGCAATCTCACCCGTCTCAACTCATGGAATTAAAATCATTTCTTCCTCAGCCATAAGATATGCAAATCTGTGCAGTTTAAGAAAATCTCATACACGAACTCTTAATTTACAAAACAGATATGTTGAAAGATCTCCCTTTTTTAGTTTACCAAAAGATTTACCATATCAAAGAATTAACTGTATATTTTACTTAAACTGGCCAATTCCCCACTTACTTACTAAATTGTCATTTATTAAAGAATTCTGTTTTTAAAGAGTTCTTCAAGACCATGTCTACTACATAAATAGAGATTTGCTTTTATTTAAGCACAAAAATTTGAATGGTTGGTCGGGAAGTTGTGAGATCACCAGTCCCCACAGCCTAACAAATGACTCTAACCATCACTTTCAAAATTGAAATGCTTTTTAAAATAGAAACATTACGAAGAATGTACGCTGTTGAGGAATATGTTTATTATGTAGGGCTTTTAAATGAAGACAATAAAACACATATCTAACTAAAAAGTTCACCAGTACAAAACAGCATGCCTCTCAATTCCTGAATGGTTTGGTGTTAATGTGGCTAGCTATTGATTTTGTAGAGTCACCATAGTCCATTTTTCTAGTTATTTTTTCAGTTGTAAATTTTAAAAATCTTTTTTGGGAGAACTTATGATACTATACAGGTAGCTTTTACAGTGATGATGATGCAGTAATTGTGCCTGCATCAGATATGTGTGAATGTCATACTATGTGGCTCCACACTTATGAATACCCCTAAATCCCTTTTAGGTTCACAAGTTCACAGTGGATGATGAACACATATGAGATATTTAAGAGCATCATAAAAAGACAATTTCTGGAGGTTGTGCTTATGCTTGAAATAGATCTCCTTCCCAGCAAATCAAAAGCCCACTAAAAGGATTTGATCTCAGCCTTTGTTAGATGTTTGCTTTCCTCTTAGAGAGCTCATCTTATAGCTGTAACATGGGTAGTTGTCTCTGTAATTACTAGGAACTTGACTTTATAAGAACTTTAGGAGCAGAACTTGGTGACTAATATTTAACCTGATGATAAATATTCATCAGAGTTTTCACAATTGAAAAGATTTAGTTTTTTCAAGACAGCTGAAAAAATGTTAGAGCTGTATCTTTTAAAGCTTTTCAAGACATACTAGATTTCAGATTATGTAATAAGCTCTGCTATTTAAGTTCTGTCTTCCAAGTAAAGCACTGGATCTTATAAAGCCCAGGAATATTTTTTTTTCAAAAATGGGATCTCATGAAATTTTGGCTCAAATATTTGTGTGTATATGCTCAGTCACTCAGTATGTCTGCCAGGCTCCTCTGTTCATGGAATTTTCCAGGCAAGAATACTGGAGTAGGTTGCCATTTCCTACTCTATGGGATATTCTGGAATCAGGGATTGAACCGTGCCTCTTATGTCTCTTGCACTTGCAGGCAGATTCTTTACCACTGAGCCACCTGGGAAGCTCAGATATTTGTAGGCTATACTTTACAGAGTTTTACTGTATCAGAGCAGCAATAGTAAATGGCTTGCTTGATATATTCAGTTATTAGTATTCTCAATATCACTCAAACCTTCAAAATCCTAACCCTCAGTCGATAGTTTCCTAAATGGCTTTAATTAATTAGCTTTCTCAGCTAACTAAAGCTTAGTGGAAAATTTTAAGGAAGAGCTCAAGTTCAAATATTGGGTTTCATTGGTGAGGAAAAATTGGAACTGAGGTTATCAAATGTTTTTAGTCTGATTTTGATGATAGGAAAAGCTGAACATGGAGATTAGTAGTTTTGTCTTCCTGCCATTTGATCTGGCCAAAGAGCAACATACTTGAGACTGAAAGATTTCATATCTTCATCTGCAGTCTGTAGATATGGATGTGGTTATGGTAACTACTCAATTATCCTAGTACATATATGTCATTTTACCTCTCAGATGATCAGAAACAAGATGTGTTTCATTTATATACTCCATGATATTTCCATGAGTAAAATGCTGTAGGTGTTTTCTAATGGTACAGACCATCTATATATCTGTTTTAGATTCTTCATAAGCCTCTGGGATCAACTTCACATGAACTTATGCTTGCAAAGGAAGGATGTCAAAATTCCCGGGGCTGAAACCATTCACATCAGGTGACCAAAATACTGGAGCTTCAGCTTCAGCATCATTCCTTCCAATGAGTATTCCAGGTTGATTTCCCTTGAGATTGACTGGTTTTATCTCTTTGCTATCCAAGGGACTCTCAGGAGTCTTCTCCAGCACCACAGTTCAAAGGCATCCATTCTTTGGCACTCTGCCTTCTTCTCCACCTCCCTTTAAGATACAGCTCAGGAAATATACCTTCTAGCATATATCCTCTGGTGTGCCTGACTTAATTAAGTGCCCCTCCTTTGTGTACCTATGGAACCCTGTGTATGGCCTTACCATTGCATTACCTTAATATCATATGCTTATATATTTGTCTTGCCTTGTACCCTTTCCCAACTTCTATTTCTGAACTATGTCTAACTCATGATAGCTGCTCAATAAATGCTTACCAAAGTGAATTAAACATTTCTTCTCTGTCTTTGCTTTGTTCATCTATCTTCCTTTTTCCTCATTCTTTGTGCTCCTGGTTGCTGATTGGTCTATTTGTGTTGACTCTACCTTACTGTATAAAGCTCCAACTTTATGTGTATCTCCTACCTTCACATCTCTCTCTCTCAGTGTGATGACTTCAGTACAATTAGGCACTCATAGTCAGATGAAGAATATTGGAACAGTTTTGATTTTGGAATGGTTTCTTAAATGAAAAATGGAAGTCAAGACCGCCTTAAAGGCTAACTCCTTTAACTTCCTTAAAGAAGCTTGTCCTGTCTTTTAATTGCTAATGACCTGTCCTTTTAGGGTCCTCACAGGCAGCCTGAGGCAATCTATATAAAGATGAGATCATATATTGGAAGGATCTATGGGAAGGCTTTTGAAATTAGAAAGCTCTTGTTCTTGACCTAGGAGTCATGTTGTATTGGCTTTAACAAATGTGAAAATAAAGACCTAACAATTGCCATTAAAAGTTTAGGTTTAGGATATGTAGTTAGCCTGTGTTTCCTATGAAATCAGAACCTGGTTTGAATGAAAGAGGACTTCTGATTTTGAAACGGTTATTATACATGACATGTTCATTGTCAGCCACATATCCCTCTCAATCTGTGCCTTAAAGCCTAAAAATTTGTAAAATTTTAGAATTTTGTAAAATTTGCATGGTAAACTCAGATTTTTAAAGTTTACCTTTGTGAGTTTTTTCTTCTCCAACCACCCCCATCTGCACAAATTTTCCTAAATGATAAGCACTCAAAGACATTTGACCCACATCATGGACAATTAGGCTTCCCTGCTGGCTCCATGTTAAAGAATCCGCCTGCAATGTAGGAGCTGCAAGAGACATGGGCTCTATCCCTGGGTCAGGAAGATCCCCTGGAGGAGGCAATGGCGACCCACTCCAGTATTCTTGCCTGGAGAGTCTCATGAATAGAGGGGCCTGGTGGGCTACAGTTCATGGGGTCTCAAAGAGTCAGACATGACTGAGGGGACTTCGTAGTAGCATGGACAATATCTCTCAATAGTGAGCTGATGAATTTTTTACAAATGCAGTGGGTTGTAAATTTAAGCAATCTTTAACTGAATGGCTATTTCAACTCCTCAAGTGGTTAGTCAAGTAAAGGATGTCACAGCAGTGCACATTCAAAATGTCACACTCTAGGAGTATAGTAATAATGCAAGTTTGTACCATGTATCCAAATCCATATTTTACATTGGAGAGTGACTTCTTTGTGAACACATCACTGGATTTGCAAGTCACTGTGAAATATTTTGATTTCTGGAATCAAGACATTGATCCCAGCTGATTTCTCTTTTGAACATATTTTATCTTTGTCTGTCAGTAGCTTTATTGTATAGCAAAAGTGGATTGCCCTGGTATGAACAATTTTCTCTGTAATTTTGACTTGTAAGCAAGTCTTTTTAAAAATAAGATTTCTCTGAACTGTTATACTTTTCTTAAGCCCTAAGAATTCTGAAATTTAAATGTTAAATTAACATCCAGTTTAACATGAGGGAGATCAGGTATGCACATGCTCTTCCTTCCCTTCTGTTGTTCTTGAAGACATGCTCCTGAATTTGCATAGTAAGGCCAACCCTTCCAAATTCAGCCAATCTACTCACACACTTGGTTCCCACAGGAATCCTTTTCTCTCCTGAATCATTTCAATCAGTAAGTGAACACAATCATTCACATCCATCTTAAGAAACAAAAATCTACCAGACAAACAAAATAGAGACCTTCACTCCACAGCATCTTTAGTTTGGCAACCACCCATCTATCTGTGACTTTTTGTAGCAAAATGCTTCAAACAGTTGTGGCTGTCTCTATGGACTTTCCTTTTATTCTCTTGTCAACCCTCTTGCCCACATATGATAATTTATTTGTATTGTGGGTTGTGATTAATGACCTTCTTGTAATCATGCCCTTTGGTCTCTAACTTTGTAGTCTCTCACCCACTCTGTTTCTGGGAGGACTGGGACTTGCCTTTGCCTGTAGGATGTGAGAGAAATGATGGAGTGCCAGTTTTCAGTCCGTGTCTCAGGAAGCCTTGTGTCCTTCTGCTTTCCTTTTCTTGGAAGACTGCCACCATTCTGAATGCATGCCAGGACAGTCCTTTGGGAGGTTAAGAAACCCTGCAAAACAGAGATGAGTCATTGTCATTGTTATACTTGAGGATATTCTAGAGCAACTGACCTCTATGATACCCACTGGTTAATTGCAGTCACATAACCTAACCCTGTTGCGATCAGCTGAGACTGGTCCAGAGGAGCAGTAGACTTGTAGGAAATAATAGTTGTTATTTTAAGCCGCTGAGTTCTGTGGTGGTTCATCAGACAGCAATAGCTAAGCTACTATGTTCCATTCTCCTGGCTTTCATTGCCACCACATTCTGAAAGTGTCGCTGTGCTTATCGAAGTCAGCAGGGCCCTCTAATTCACCACGTCCTAGAGTCAATTATCTGACAAAATGCTCCTTTTTGAAATTCTTCTCTAAGCCTTCATAATATCCTGTTTACTTGGCTTCCTGCTACATCACTGATGTTCTTCCTCAGTCTCCCTTGCTTCTTTTCTCCTCTGCCAGATCTATACATGTTGGAAACCACTGATCTGTGTGTATCCTTGTTGCCTTTATAAAAATATTTTTTCTTTAACAATATAATTCAGTTCCATGTATTCAAATACTATCTATGTGATGATAACTCTCAATTATAAATCCCCTTTTCTATATATTTTCTCTGAATTCTAGACTCATATTTCTAGAAGCTTCTGTAGCATCTTTACAGATACATAATAGAATTACAATTTTAACATGGCAAAGATAGCTCTTTATTTTTTAATCTTCCAATTCTTCTTTAGTTTCTTTCTGGGTCTTATCTTTATCATCCCACTCAACCCAAAAACCCAATTAACAAGTATATTGCTAGCTCTACTTCCAAAATGCACCGTGGGTGTGATCATATATACATTCTGACAATTCTTACAGGTATAATCTGACCCATCCTCATGTCTTATTTGCTCAAATTCAGTTGTCTCTTAATTTATTTCCCTGCTTTCATTCTTAATCTATAGTCAGGTCTCTTCACAGTAGCTTGAACAGTTTTTTTAAGTCTAATGACATAATTACTTTGCTTAGACTCCTCTGATGGCTTTTCGTGCCAGTGGGGGGAAAAAAAAACCCAAACTTCTTGCCTTATTTTCTAAAACCCTCTCTAATCTGTCTAGAGCTATCTTCTCTCATCTCATATCTGACCATTTTCATTTTTTTTTTTTTTGCTATGCTTGTTTTCTTGTTCAGTTTCTCAGTCATGTCTGACTCTTTGCAGCCTCATGGACTGCAGCACGCCAGGCTTCTCTGTCCTTCACCATCTCCCAGAGCTTGACCAAACTCATGTCCATTGAGTTGGTGTTGCCATTCAACCATCTCATCCTTGGCCGTCCCCATCTTCTCCTGCTTTCAATCTTTCCCAGCATCAGGGTCCTTTCCAATGAGTTGGCTTTTTACATCAGATGGCCAAAGTACTGGAGCTTCAGCTTCAGCATCAGTTCCTCCAATGAGCATTCATTTACTCCAAATTCCCCTCTGTCTTTGAGTCTCTGCACTTGCTGTTCCTACTTCCTGGAATTTTCTTTAGTATGTATTTCATAGCTGATACTTTTTTCAACATTCTAGTCAGATTAAAATGTCATATTTTCAATTTTAACTTTAATTATAATATTTAATAATTACATTTATTTATTATTCACTTTGCCTTGGACAGTGATGTTAATTTCTGATAGTCTTTGTAGCAGTTCTTAGGAATTCATTTTTTGACATTTATCATAATAAAAAACTTAATGTTTTATTTTTTATGAAAATAATTACTTTCATAATAGGTTTTGAGAGTCATCCTTGCTCAAATAGCTTGCTTCTATAGCCCCCAATTCATTCTCTAAGATACCACCTTTATTTATTTTCTTTATAGCACTTATTTATCTTCTAGTTCTTATATAAAAGCAGCTTATTTATTCATTTCTTATGTGGTTAATGTCAGACTTTCTCCATCAGAGTTCAGCATTCCTGAAACTAGACTCTTGCTTGCCTTGTGATCTGCTGTCTACTCTATGTCCAAGACAGTACCTGACACTGAGTGGGTGTTCAGTAAGGATGTGCTGAAAGAATGAATGCATCTGACGTGGAACACTACTGATGAATGCATCAAAATATTGGATCTTGCTCTTAGTTCAAAAATATTGACAAGCACCCATGATATATTTCCAAATCCTTAGATCCTTTAAATGTGTAAAAATAAGGTACTACAATGGATTAAACTTGTGAAATCTCTTCATTAATGGCATTGATCTAGTCATTGACTTAGCTTTTGTATTAGCCAGCAGAAAGGCACTGATGTGAAAATACATGTGTCCATTGCCCTGGCAGCTGGCCTTTCACTAAATTGACTTTCCAAATGCCATGCTGTAAATTAGACTGATTTGCAACATATGAAGTTAAATTGTGTCATGAATGGGCTACACTTCTCAGGTTTGCATGTCTGTGATGTACCAAGGAGATGCTACATACAATGAAAGATTTTATTTAGGAATGAAAATTTATGTTTTCAAATGAGAAATGTTCCTTTCATAGAAATATTAAAAATGTATCCTTTAAGATTCAATTTAAGCATTACCTTTTCTGGCAAAAGCATTCCTTGATCTTTTAGGAAATGCCAGTCACATCTTCTCCTTGGGTATCTAATGGCTGAGAGCATTGACTGCATTGAAATTTTAATTGCTGATTGAAGAGACTGCTTTTTCCCTCTAAACCTTGAGGCCCTTCAAACAGATCCCACACCTTCTTCTTGATTGCAGATCATGATTTTGGCATCTTTAGTCACTTTATAAAATAAAGCAAGTTCTAGCAAACGTTTATTGATTTGAATTAAATAAATATCATTTATGATACTTAACATGTATATTGGGTTGAATTGCTACTTAATCATTTTATGTGAATATCTAAGCTTGGTTTCAGAATGTGAAGCTTTGGAGGGTAGAAACAACGTATTATTGTTGTTCAGTTGCTCAGTTGTGTCTGACACTTTACCACCCCATACAATGCAGCATGCCAGGCCTCCCTGTCCATCACCAACTCAGGGAGTTTGCTCAAACTCATGTCCATTGAGTCGGTGATGCCATCCAACCATCTCATCCTCTGTCATCCCCTTCTCCTCCTGTCTTCTATCTTTCCCATCATCAGGGTTTCTCTTATATTTCTCCTAGAGAATAGTACACTACTCTGCATATGGTAGTGATGCTCTCTCCCCCACTAGATTTGGGATCTACCCAGACTAATTACCTCCTCTGGGATTAGGGGAGTTGGTAGCCAACTTCCACTTAGGGTTTTGCATTAAATCTCTATCTTGACTGCTGTCTTGGTGAGCTGACTGGATAATATGAAAACTTCACAAACTTTTAAGAGGAAGCATAGTTAGTATAGTTTCATGACTTTGGGCATTTTACTTAATCTCATTTTTTAATTGGTATCTAACTCATAGAGTTCTTACAAGGATCACATAAAGTAGTATATACAAAGTACATGACATGTTCTGACTGTCTGGTTCATATTAGATTATAAAATTATTAGGTATTATTAACAATAGAAATAATGTTTTTATTCTTGTTGCTATTATAATTATTACTCTTTTCTGAGGCCTACATCAGAGATCAGTCTTTACCTCCTATTTTCCATTTTGCTTAGGCCACCAGATCTAGGGCCTTAAATGCCAGGTGGAGCCAACAGATTCTAGGAAAATGTTCAAACTGGGTAGAGTTTTCATCAATCTATGTTAGACTAATGGAAATATTTCTTTCCTCCTCCCACTGAGGGTTCTGCACTCAATCATGAGCAAGCACCTTTAAAAATGACACATTTGTGTGTTCTTTCCTCTTTTGACTTTATGTATCAGACATGCAATTTGGTCTGGGAAGGTGCTAGCTGTGAGCTAGAAGGTTAAAGTAGCACCTAGTCAGTAAATAAAAACACTCGCTGAGGGAAATACATTTTATTTGTGTTGATGTTTTCCTTTACAGAAGGAAATCCAGTGGAATGAGCTGGCTCTTCAGGAATAAATCAGTAGAAAGAAGGTACAACTTATGAGAAAAGCAAGTAATGGATTGGGAGCTGTGGTAAGCAGATTCCTGAACCTGAGGTAAGAAATCTTCTTAGCTACCTTGGGTGTAAGTCTCCAAAATATATAAGAGCTAAACTAACTGATTTGAAAACCTGAGAAGTCAGTTTTTAATCACACAAGACTAGACTAGGAAAAGGCAATGGGGATTTCAAAAATTTTGAAATTTTAAAATAAATTATACCCAGATCTTAGGGAGCACAAAATAGTGTTTTTCAGGTATTCTTTCTTACAGTTAAGGTTAGTAGTTTTATGATTATTTTAGTCCTTACTGAGGAAGCAGGCAGTACAACTTTCCCCTCTATTTTTTACTTCCCCTTCTTTTCAATTTTACTGTTTTCTCAGAGAATTTCTATACATCAGTTCATTTCAGTCACTCAGTCATGTCCAGCTCTTTGCAACCCCATGGACTGCAGCACTCCAGGCTTCCCTGTCCATTACCAACTCCTGCAGCTTGCTCAAACTCGTCCATTAAGCCAGTGATGCCATTCAACCATCTCATCCTCTGTCATCCCCATCTCTTCCCACCTTCAATCATTCCCAGCATCAGGGTCTTTTCAAATGAGTCAGTTCTTTGCATCAGGTGGCCAAAGTATTGGAGTTTCAGCTTCAGCATCAGTCCTTTCAATGAATATTCAGGGCTGATTTCCTTTAGGATGGACTGGTTGGATCGCCTTGCAGTCCAAGAGACTCTCAAGAGTCTTCTCCAACACCACAGTTCAAAAACATCAATTGTTCAGCACTCAGTTTTCTTTATAGTCCAACTCTCACATCCATAGCGACTACTAGAAAAACCATAACTTTGACTAGATGGACATTTGTTGGCAAAGTAATGTCTCTGATTTTAATATGCTGTCTAGTTTGATTATAGCTTTTCTTCCAAGGAGCAATCATCTTTTAATTTCTGTACATAAGCCTTTACAATCCACTGATTATTCAATTCTTATTGGAGTGAATCAATATATTCAACCTATTTGTCTCAGTTATGGAAAAAACAGTATGTAACACTTACCCTCAGGAAGATGATAATAATTATGGTGTAAAAAGTCATAAAAAGTGCAGAAGTGAAATTTAGCTTTTTGCTGTATCTTTCTGTTAAATCTTACTTAATATTAATTTAGGCTCTATATTCAATGGAAAAATGGTCAGGTTTAGATACTAAAATTATTACATTATAAACCAAGGGACAGTGGCTATATATTTTTTCCCAGTGGGTATATTTTGATGGAAATTTCCCAAATTTAGGGCTTCCCTGATAGCTCAGCTGGTAAAGAATCTGCCTGCAATGCAGGAGACCCCGATTTGATTCCTGGGTAGGAACGATCCCCTGGAGAAGGGAAAGGCTACCTACTCTAGTATTCTGGCCTGGAGTATTCCATGAACTGTAGAGTCCATGGGTCGCAAACAGCTGGACATGACTGAGCGACTTTCATTCCCAAATTTAACTATGTTGTCAATTACAGTTGACTCCCACTTTTTCATGATATGTTATTATTTATAATTATGACTATTTATAATATAGAAAGACACTCTCATATTTGCTTGATGGACAAGTCAATCTATAATTTGCAAATTAAGTTCTCCAAAGTTACAATGTTTTCAAAATTCCCACTGTGCTCACTACTTATTACAGGCAACTGGTACATCTATTTTCTCTCCTCTTTAAAATGCTATACTCTTTGGTTGTTATTTTTAATCTTCCTATTCTAACAATTTTGAAACCTCAGTCCTTTCCATAGATAGAAAAAATATCAATCAATCACAAGTAAATAAAGAATATATATGACCAGATCATTATTATAGACATGAAGTAGAAGGCCATCATTAAAGATGGTGTGCCAGGAATATTTGAGAGTACCTGTTGCAGCCTACAATTATAGACTCTAGAAAATAATTTGGGTCTTTCTTTGGAAATATCCTATAGTTGGTAAATCTGAAAATATCTGGATTATTAAAATTTTTTCTTATAACATATTAACATGTTCTGGGGATTTGGATGTTGACATCTTTGGGGACCATTATTCAGCCTACTATAGAAAGAAACATGCACAATAATTACAGAGATGATATGATTGTCTATGGAGATCAAATTGCCAACATCTGTTGGATCATAGAAAAATCAAGAGAGTTCCAGAAAAACCTCTATTTCTGCTTTATTGACTATGCCAAAGCCTTTGACTGTGTGGATCACAATAAACTGTGGAAAATTCTTAAATAGGTGGGAATACCAGACCACCTGATCTGCCTCTTGAGAAATCTGTATGCAGGTCAGGAAGCAACAGTTAGAACTGGATATGGAACAACAGACTGGTTCCAAATAGGAAAAGGAGTACATCAAGGCTGTATATTGTCACCCTATTTATTTAACTTATATGCAGAATACATCATGTGAAACACTGGGCTGAAGGAAGCAACAGCTAGAATCAAGATTGCTGGGAGAAATATACCAGACCAGAAAAAATGCTGGTCTGGTATCCTCATCTCTTTCAGAATTTTCCACAGTTTATTTTTTCACACAGTCAAAGGCCTTGGCATGGCCAGTAAAGCAGAAGTTGATGTTTTTCTGGAGCTCTCTTGCTTTTTCAATGATCCAACAGATGTTGGCAATTTGATCTCTGGTTCCTCTGCCTTTTCTAAGTCCAGCTTGGACATCTCGATGTTCACAGTTCACATACTGTTGAAGTCTGGCTTGGAGAATTTTGAGCATTACTTTACTAGCGTGTGAGATGAGTGCAATTGTGCGGTAGTTCGAGCATTCTTTGGCATTGCCTTTCTTTGGAATTGGAATGAAAACTGACCTTTTCCAGTCCTGTGGCCACTGCTGAGTTTTCCAAATTTGCTAGCATATTAAGTGCAGCACTTTCACAGCATCATCTTTTAGGATTTGAAACAGCTCAACTGGAATTCCATCACCTCCACTAACTTTGTAGTGATGCTTCTTAAGGCCCACTTGCCCTTGCATTCCAGGGTGTCTGGCTCTAGGTGAGTGATCACGACATTGTGAATATCTGGGTCATGAGGATCTTTTTTGTATAGTTCTTCTGTGTTTTTTGCCACCTGTTCTTACATTATCATGTTAGTTACATATTATTAATTAGTCCATGTTTTCTGAAATTTAAACTTTATACCTTTTTTTTTCATTTATTTTTATTAGTTGGAGGCTAATTACTTTACAATATTGTAGTAGTTTTTGTTATACATTGACATGAATCAGCCATGGATTTACATGTATTCCCCATCCCGATCCCCCCTCCCACCTCCCTCTCCACCCAATTCCTCTGGGTCTTCCCAGTGCACCAGGCCCGAGCACTTGTCTCATGCATCCAGCCTGGGCTGGTGATCTGTTTCACCCTAGATAATATACATGTTTCCATTCTGTTCTCTCGAAACATCCCACCCTCGCCTTCTCCCACAGAGTCCAAAATTCTGTTCTGTACATCTGTGTCTCTTTTTCTGTTTTGCATATAGGGTTATCGTTACCATCTTTCTAAATTCCATATACAAGGCTTTTATATTTACATAACATCAACATTTATTTGAGAATGTGGGAGGGGTTTTGGGTGTCAGAGGACCTATCTAAACACACTATCTAGGCTGAGCTTATTGTACTTTTATCTTAAGTATATGCATACAGTCCTGTAAGACTAATATCAGTGGTAATCTTACTCCAGGTAAGTAAAATAAGGCTCAGAGAAGTGAATGATTTGGCTGAGGCCAACCAGTTAATAAGTTGCACAGTTAAAATTAGAACCCAGCTCTTTTGATCCTTAATCCAATACTTTTGTTACTACATCATGTAGTCTATGAGGTAAGACTAGTCCCAGAGTTGGGGATGACTCCTGGTGCACGGCAGGAAGATGCTGTGGGGGGGAACTAGTACATACAGCTCTCTTTCAGTGTTTAATTGGCTCTTTCTTCAGGGTTTAGTTTTTTGTTTTTTTTTTAATTATGAAAGTATAGCACATTTACAGGAGACTTGGAAAATACAGAACAAGGTTACAAATAGTTCCACTATATATTACATTTTTTAAGTAGGTAATTAAGATTTTTAATTGGAATTTCAATATCAAACTCTCAAAACTAATAGAATGGATATTCAGAGAAGTAGAAGAATATAGAAGACCTGAAAATCACTGTGAACCAATTCAACATAATTAAGATTTATAAATTTTCACACAGGATTAGGATACAAATTCTATTCAAGTTCCCATAGACTATAAACTAGGAAACCCTGGAACATATCTAGGGACATAAGAAATGGTACAAAAATTTCAAGGTCTAAAGGTATTGAAATCATACAGAGTCTGTTCCTTTATCACTGTGGAATTATGTTAGAAATCACTATCAAAAGATATTTGAAAATAACCGACATATTTTCAAGTGCAATGTGACATTTACCAAGAGATCTTTGATTTAGCCATCTAAAGCGTCAATAAGATTATACTGAAAAAAAAAAAAAAACACAGAGAGTGATTGCAGAGAAGAAAACATTTAAATGAGAAACTAGTATCAAAATGAAATATTAATATTAAATATACTATAAATAAAGTCCCATGTATTTGGAAATTAAATGTCCACTTTTAAATGATAGGTGTTTCTAAGAAGCCATAACAAGGAAAATTAGAAAATATCTGTAACAGAATAAAAATGAAAAGAGAATTTACCCGAATTTGTTTCATGTGCCTGAAGCTCATCAATGCGACTAAATACAACATGCAATCTTGAATAAGGTATGAAAGCAAATAGTGGACACTAGCATAAAATTTTGTGAAATTTGAACTAAATCTGTACTTTAGTTAATATTATATCACTTGTTAATCCTGTTTTTTTTTTTTTTACAACATAGTGTTGCTTTATATTCTCAGAATCAGATTAGAAGTCTTAAGCCTTATTCAAGCTTTTAAAAAAGCACTAAGATAACACATTTTCTAGACTTTTTAGCAGTAATACTAGATGCCAAAATACATGGAACTATATGAAAGTTTTGAGTGAATATAAATTAGAAATCTAGCATTCTAGTCATACTAAGTCAAACAAGTGGAATAAAAAATGTCATAATTTTTTTAGCTAGTCAAAATGCATATGTTTTCTAAAATATATATTGTATTATACATATTACTGTATTATGTATTACACATATTGTGTGTATATATACATATTATGTATTATACATATTGTGTGTGTATTTATATACACACACACAAAGAGAAGTTTTTCTACTATGTTTGATAAAGGCTTGAGAAAAAACAACAGTGACAACAACAAAAAGGGACTGAGGAATTGGAAAACACAAACTAAATGAAATGAGAGAACTGTATACTGTTGGGGTCCTTTAGTGGACTGGAACCTGGCGGTCCGGAGTTGACGATGAGAAAGTGAAAGAAGGAATGAGGCTAATATTCCTTAGGTTACGCAGCCGGCTTTCGTGTTCCAGAAAATCAGCTAGAAATAGAGAGAGAGAGAAAGAGAAAGAAAAGAAGACACAGGGACCCAAGCTCTGATGGAACAAGGGTGCTGTATTGAATTCTGTAAGAGTATATATACCAGTAGCTTCTTTAGATAAAGCTCAAGAGACCAGACTTTACAAGTTTACCAAGGAAGCAAGGAGCAATAGAGGCCATAAGGCCAAGAGGCAATCCACATCAAAAGAGGGTCGTAAATAGTTACTTTTCACCATGTGAAAAAACTAAGGAAGGAAATGAATGGATTCCTCAACCCAGGGAGAGACTTGCCTCTCCTCTTAATTCTTGAATATTCAGGAGTTAGTAAGGAACCGAGGATTCTTGACAGATACAAAACAGCACACAGAAAGCCTCCTGTTAAATGCTTCCTGACAAATACAAAATAGAAAAAGTGGAACATACTAGATGAAAGCAAAAGATCATCATATAGTCTGGTTGTTTTTAAACATGGCTACTCATTCAAAACACATCTGGAGCTTTATAGAAGAATAGCAATACCTGTGCATTTGTATTTTTCACAAGGTTCCAAGATAATTCCATTATGCATCTGGATTTTGAAAAGTGATTATAAGTTTTTCTGTTAAATGGTAGTTTTAGTGATATAGAATTCTGTTAGAGATTTCTGCTGACCAGAAATCATTTGATTGTAAACTCATTTGAGTGAGGACTTTGTGGAATCTCTTTTTGTCCATTTCCAGCCATTGCTGTTTCTCTGTCAGGCCAGGATACCCCTTCTGTTTCTTCTTTTTTCAGAATATGTGAAGTCTTTCTAGACCATAGAGTAGAAGTCCTGGATTGCTTTAGCTATTTCCGAAGGATACAGTGTGATTGAAGGATTGTTAAAATGTAATTTAAAATTTATTTCTACTTTAAATTAGATAAGGACATGAGTATATTCTGGGGAAAAAATTAAAAGAGAAAAACAGCAGTATCTTCTGAGGTTCTTGTTTACCATAGGAGGGGGGTTTCCATCTATTTACTTACCAACATGCCTTACTTTGTTTTTCAGCTTTGCTGCTCACGTGCCTCTCTCTAACGTGTAGAAGTGAGCTTTAAATTCCTGTATGTAGTCATACTTCAAGGGAAAAAATGCTCTTTTTATCTGGGATAAACTACAAGCTTATTTCCCTAGGCTTATCTTATTAATATTTGATGGCATTTACCTTCAAAGTGACTTTGCACAGTTGCCCAGGAGTGTTTGCACAAAGGAGGCTTTCTAATGCAAATCTGACTGTATTGAAAGTTTAAAAAAATTTGACCCAAATGAGACTGCCCTCAAAGTCAAATATTAGCCATCAAAGCACTTATTCATTTTTTCATGCATTGATTTGTTTTTTAATTAAGTGTACGTGATAATTGATTAAACAAATATTTTCCAAACACCCTATGGTGGTTATTAGCACTGGTCTAAGAGCTTATAATTCAGTAGGGGGTGGTGAGATATTGTAAAAACACCACAAGATTTAAAAAGATTGTGCTGTTGATAGAAATGCATTACAAAAAGGAAGGAAGAGTGTACCCCCCAGCCAGTCTCTGGGGGGTGGGGGAGTGCCACACACTGCTCCTTAAATGAATCAAAATTATAGTTAAGTATTAACATAAAGAACTGTCTTTCAGACTTGCATTCTGCAGGAAAGGAGGCACCTCATGCACTTTGGCAGAGAGATGAACTAAGCTATGGTGAATGGTAGCAGCAGCAAAAGGAAGGTGGATTCTGTCATTCTTTAATAAGGTTTGGACTATTTAAAAAAGAAAAAGAAATCCCAAATTTGAAATACAGCATTTGAAATGCTGTACTGGTCACAATTTTTGTCTAGTGAAAAGTAAGGATTTTTTAAAGGGTTATAGGATTTGTAGAGGAGAAAAAAATATTCAAGATCTATGAAGGGATTTCAATGTTTTCCCAAGGGAATAAAACGTCAATATTCTCTTTGTCAATTGAGATGATAATTTTTAGAGTATGGGACATGCAGTTCTATTAGTGATGGAAGGACTGATTGCCTTGCCACTGTGGCCCAACAATGACAATATAAGAGTAAGGAGTTGATGAATGAAATTGGTGAGAATGACATGCTCTTGGAAGACTGAGGAAACAGCAGAGGAGGCAAATGCAGGAGTTGTTGATTAATTGTACTGGAAAAATGAATAAGCTACAAAAAAGTGAGGATGCGGAAGATGGTTTTCTAAGAGGAAGTAATTCCTATACTGAAAAACATTTATTGAACCGTTATTGTGAGAAAAATGTACAAAATTATGGAGAGGATATAAAGGATCATAAGCTTACAATTTAATAAAGTATAAATCCTATACACAAAAAGGAGAGATAATAATTAAAGATCATTTTAATGATTACTAAAAATGTTCATAAGGGGATTTCTGTATAAGGTTGTGTAAGATTGTCATTTTAAAGACCTAAATATTCAAACTGCCATTGTCAGCTTCTTTCTAACAATCCTTTTAAAGGTG
Source organism: Cervus canadensis (assembly GCF_019320065.1). Taxonomy (NCBI): domain Eukaryota; kingdom Metazoa; phylum Chordata; class Mammalia; order Artiodactyla; family Cervidae; genus Cervus; species Cervus canadensis. The sequence continues at coordinate 40,001,745 of NC_057387.1, read as the reverse complement.
ATTATTTTTCTTGCAAAGGAAGTTTGGTAATATAATAAATCACACTCTTAATTTTTTTTGGCATAGTCATTTTTGCTTCATGACATTAAGAGTCCTGAAAACTAGAGTAAATTTAATAATTTAGTTTAACTCAGAGATTTGGTAAGTATATCATATTATCTAGTCGTCACATTCTTAAAGTTGATCTTTAGATGTAATTATGCGATTCCTTGATTCCTCTTTTTTTAAAAATTCACCCACATTTTACAAATCCCATAGTTTTTATTTCCCAAAGAATCCTGTACCACTCCACTTGATTTCATTTCAAACATTTAGCCTAAGCTACCATCATCATCCATCTCCCCTGGACTGTTATTAACATAGCTTCCTACTAATAACTTTCATTCTAATCTTGAGCCCTAAATTCAGCCATCCATATGAGCCACTGACCTTTCTGAAAAGGATATTATATAGTGTCATTCCTCATCTGCAACTCCTCAAGGGCTTCTCACACTAACCATTGTCGCGGAGCTCTCTGACCTCATCACCTACCACTCCCTTTCTTTCTCCCCACACTCCAGCCACATTAGGTATCCATCTACTTTTCTTGAATTTCAAACACACTGCCTCTCAGAGAATTTGCACATCAGTTCCCTCTGCTCAGAATGCTGATCTCCCAGGTTTTCATGTCTAGTAACTGTCATTCAGATCTCAGCTACAACCCATCTCCTCACAGGGGATTTCCCTGTGTGTGTTAGTTGCTCTATCATGTATGACTCTTTGCAACTGCATGGACTGTAGCCCACCAGGCTCCTCTGTCCACAGGATTCTCCAGGCAAGAATAGTGGAGTGGGTTGCCATTCCCTTCTCCAGGGGATCTTCCTGATCCCGTGATCGAACCTGGGCCTCCTCCATTGTAGGCAGATTCTTTACTATTTGAGCCACCAAAGAAGCTAGATTTCCCTGATCTGGTCATGTTCTAATACAGTATATTTTGCATTTTATTCATATTTCATTATCTCTTTCTGAAATTATCTCTTTCATTTGCTTACTTTATTATCTTTGTCTTCAATTAGAATATCAGAGTTCTTTCTCTTTCCTCATGGTTTCATCTCTAGAACTTAGAACAATACTTCTGTCTTGGTGAACATCACCATCAGTGAATGTTGAATTACAGTTGAGGTATTTTCTTCCTACCCATCTTCTACACGTGAAGGAAAATTTACAGTTGTGTCTTGATTTCCAAGGGTTAATAAGGAAAATTAGTTTCACCAGAATTACAGTTTAACAAGCTCCTAAGCTTACCATGGAGTAAAACTTCTATTACAGTCTTGTGGGAATCAGCTTATGTTTCTGAAATTCAGTGTCTATAAGAAGAAACTCATCCATTGGTGGTAAAATTAAAATAGCCTTCCAAAGCAATTAAAACAAACTAACAAACAGGAAATGCAAGAGACAGTTCCTAATAAGTTGTAAATATGTCTAATACAGTGTGCTCAGACACTCAGTCCTGTCCAGACTCTTCATGATCCCATGGACTATAGACTGCCAGGATCCTCTGTCTATGTAATTCTCCCACCAAGATTACTGGAGTGGGTTGCCATGCCCTCCTCCCCAGCACCACCTAGTAAGTGAGTTAAAATGGCATAGTAGAAGGACGCGCACTTAGTGCACTCATCTTCTGTAAGAACTCCAAAACTGCAACTCACTGCTGAACAACTATCGACAGGAGAATGTTGAATCCCACCAAATAAAGATACCCCAAGGCCAAGGGCAAAGGCAAACCCCCAACAAGGTGGTAGGAGAGGGGAAATTTCATGTAGTATCAAGCCCATACCTGCCAGAGATGCTCACAGGGCTCAAACAAAACCTTGTGCGTATCAGGACTCAGAGAGACCACAGAGACTGAGGCAGACCTGTCTCTGAGTGTTTGAATATCTCCAGCAGAAACAAGGGTCAGCAGTGGCCTGCCGTGGGTCAGGGGCTCTGATTGCAGCAGATGTGGGAAGCACAGCATGTGGCACATGTCCTCTTAGAGGAGGCCACCATTAGCCCTGACACAGAGCCACCGAGCTGACAACCCACAAACTGGAGGAAAAATGTACCAAAGAGGTTCTCGCACTGTTATGAAAGTTCTAGGACCCACAGTAGATTTCCCAACCCAGGGATCCAGCAAAGGAACTGAGAACTCCCAGGGAATTTCAGTTTGGAGGTGAGTGGGCTTTGACTATAGAACTTCCACAGGACTGGAGAAACAGATTCCTGGTGGGCACAAACAAAGCCTTGTGTGCACCAGGACCCAGGAGAAAGGAGTAGTGACCCCACAAGAGACTGAGCCAGACTTGCTTGTGAGTGTCCAGATGTCTCTGGTAGAGGCCTGGGTCAACAGTGGTCTGCCGCAGGCACTGAATACAACAGTGCTGGCATAAGTCCTTTTGAAGGAGGTCGCCATTACAGACATTAACTCTACCATAGTTTGGCCTCAGGACAAACAACAGGGAAGGAAAACAGCCTTGCCCATGGGAAAAAAAATTGGATTAAAGATTTACTGAACATAGCCTTGTCCACCAGAACAAGGCCCAGATTCCTCCACAGCCAGTCCCTCCCATTAGGAAGCTTCCATAAACCTCTTATCCTTATCCTTCGGAGGGCAGACAGAATGAAAACCACAATCACAGAAAACTGATCAAACTGATCACATGGATCATAGCCTTGTCCACTCAATGAAACTATAAGCCATGCCGTGTAGGGCCCCCAAGAAGGACAGGTCATGGTGGAGAGTTCTGACAAAACATCCACTGGAGAAGGGAATAGCAAACCACTTAATTATTCTTGCCTTGAGAACCCCACAAACAGTATGAAAAGGCAAAAAAGTATGACCCTGAAAGAGGAACTCCCCAAGTCAGTAGGTGACCATCATGCTACTGGAGAAGAGTGGAGAAATAACTCCAGAAAGAATGAAGAGATGGAGCCAAAGCAAAAGCAGTGCTCCGTTGTGGATGTGACTTGTGATGGAAGTAAAGTCCGATGCTGTAAAGAACAGTATTGCATAGGAACCTGGAATCTTAGGTCCATGAGTCAAGGAATATTGGAAGTGGTCAAACAGGAAATGGCAAGAGTAAACATTGGCATTTTAGGAAGCAGAGAACTAAGATCATGGCATCTGGTCCCATTGCTTCTTGGCAAATAGATGGGGAAACAGTAGAAACAGTGACACTTTATTTTGGGGGGCTCCAAAATCACTGCAGACGGTGACTGCAGCCATGAAATTGAAAGACACTCCTTGGAAGAAAAGTTATGATCAACCTAGATAGCATATTAAAAAGCAGAGACATTACTTTGCCAACAAAGGTCCATCTAGTCAAAGCTCTGGTTTTTCCAGTAGTCACCTATGGGTGTGAGAGTTGGACTGTAAAGAAAGCTGAGTGCCAAAGAACTGATGCTTTTGAACTGTGGTGTTGGAGAAGACTCTTGAGAGTCCCTTGGACAGCAAGGTGATCCAACCAGTCCATCCTAAAGGAAATCAGTCCTAAATGTTCATTGGAAGGACTGATGCTGAAGCTGAAACTCCAATACTTTGGCCATCTGATGTGAAAACTGACTCACTTGAAAAGACCCTAATGCTGGGAAAGATTGAAGGTGGCAGGGGAAGGGGATGACAGAGGATGAGATTGTTGGATGGCCTCACCGACTCAATGGACATGAGTGTGAGTAAGCTCTGGGAGTTGGTGACAGACAGGGAGGCCTGGCATGCAGCAGTCCATGGTATCGCAAAGAGACAGACACGACTGAGCGACTGAACTGAACTAAAATGGACTGGAATGGGCAAATTTAACTCAGATGACCATTATAGCTACTACTGTGGGAAAATGTTCCTTAGAAGAAATGGAATAGCTCTCATAGTCAACAAAAGAGTCCAAAAACTAACACGACAAAAAGATGCTCTTTTCCATCATAGGGAAGTGTGTTAGTTGCTCAGTCATGCTGGACTCTTTGAGACCCCATGCACTGCAGCCCACCAGGCTCCTCTGTCCATGGGATTTTCCAGGCAAGGATATTGCAGTGGGTTGCCATTTCCTTCTCCAGGGGATCTTCCCTACCCAGAGATAGAACCTGGGTCTCTTACATTGCAGGCAGATTCTTTATCGACTGAGCTGCAAGGGAAACCCTCATCACAGGGAACTGAAATGCAAAAGTAGGAAGTCAAGAGATACCTGGAGTAAGAGGCAAGTTTGGCCTTGGAGTACAGAATGAAGCAGGGCAAAAACTAACAGAGTTTTGCCAAGAGAATGCACTGGTCATAGTAAACATCCTCTTTCAACAACACAAGAGAAGACTCTAAACCTGGACATTACCAGATAGTCAATACCAAAATCTGATTGATTATATTCTTTGCAGCCAAAGATGGAGAAGCTATATACAGTCAGCAAAAACAAGACCAGGAGCTAACTATGGCTCAGATCATGAAGCTGATTGCCAAATTCAGACTTATATTGAAGAAAGTAGGGAAAACCACTAGACCATTCAGGTATGACCTAAATCAAATCCCCTATGATTATACAATGGAAGTGACAAACAGATTCAAGGGACTAGATCTGAGAGAGTGACTGAAGAACTATGAACAGAGGCTCGTGACATTGTACAGTAGACAGTGATCAAGACCATCCCCAAGAAAAAGAAATGCAAAAAGGCAAAATGATTGTCTGAAGAGGGCTTACAAATAGCTGAGAAAAGAAGGGAAGAGAAAGGCAAAGGAGAGAAGAAAAGATATACCCCTTTGAATGCAGAGTTCCAAAGTATAGCAAGGAGAAATAAGAAAGCCTCCCTCAGTAATCAACGCAAAGATATAGAGGAAAACAATAGAATGGAAAATACTAGAGATCTCTTCAAGAAAATTAGATACCAAGGGAACATTTCATACAAAGATGGGCACAATAAAGGGCAGAAATGGTATGGACCTAACAGAAGCAGAAGATATTAAGAAGAGGGGGCAAGAATACACAGAAGAACTGTACAAAAAAAAGATTGTAATGACACAGATAACCATGATGGTGTGCTCACTCACCTAGAGCCAAAACATCCTGGAATGCAAAGTCAAGTGGGCCTTAGGAATCATCACTACAAACAAAGCTAGTGGAAGTGATGGATTTCCAGCTGAGCTATTTCAATCCTAAAAGATGATGCTGTTAAAGTGTTGCACTCAAAATGCCAGCAAAGTTGGAAAAATCAGCAATGGCCACAGGACTGGAAAAGGCCAGTTTTCATTCCAATACCAAAGAAGGGCAACGCCAAAGAATGTTCAAAGAACTTCACAATTGCACTCATCTCACATGCTAACAAAATAATGTTCACAATTCTCCCAGCCAGGCTTCAATAATGCGTGAACTGAGAACTTCCAGTTGTTCAAGCTGGTTTTAGAAAAGGCAGAGGAACCAGAGATCAAATTGCCCACATCTATTGGATCAATGAAAAAGCAAGAGAGTTCCAGAAAAAATCTACTTCTGCTTTATTGACTATGCCAAAGCCTTTGACTGCGTGGATCACAACAAACTAGAGAAAATTCTTCAAGAGATGGGAATACCATATCTCCTTACCTACCTCCTGAGAAATCTGTGTGAAGGTCAAAAAGCAATAGTTATAACTGGACATGGAACGATGGACTGGTTCAAAATTGGGAAAGGAGTACATCAAGGCTGTATATTTTCACCCTGCTTATTTAACTTATACACAGAGTACATCATGCAAAGTGCTGGGCTGGATGAAGCACAAGCTGGAATCAAGGTTGCTGGGAGAAATATCAATAACGTCAAATGTGCAGATGACGCCACCCTTATGGAAGAAAGGGAAGAGGAACTAAAGAGCTTTTTGATGAAAGTGAAAGAGGAGAGTGAAAAAGTTGGCTTAAAACTCAACATTAGAAAACTAAGATCATGGCATCTGGTCCCATCACTTCACGGCAAATAATTGGAGAAATAGTGGAAATAGTGACAGACTTTATTTTCATGGGCTCCAAAATGACTGCAGATGGTGGTTGCAACCATGAAATTGAAAGACATTTGCTGCTTGAAAGAAAAGTCATGACAACCCTAGACAGCTTATTAAAAAGCAGAGATATTGCTTTGCCGACAGGTTGGTCTAGTCAAACCTAAGTTTTTTACAGTGGTCATGTATGGATATGAAAGTTTGACCATAAAGAAAGCTGAGCACCAAAGAATTGATCTTTTGAACTGTGGTGTTGGAGAAGACTCTTGAGAGTCCCTTGGACTGCAAGATCAAGCCCGTCAGTCCTAAAGGGAATCAGTTCTGAGTATTCATTGGAAAGACTGATGCTGAAGCTGAAGCGCCAATACTTGGGGCACGTGATTCAAAGAAAGGACTCCTTAGAAAAGCTCCTGATGCTGGGAAAGATTGAAGGCGGGAGGAGAAGGGGATGACAGAGGATGAGCTCGTTGGCTGATATCACCGAGCAATTTCTGGGAGTTGGTGATGTACGGGGAAGTCTGGGGTGCTTCAGGCTATAGGATCACAAAGAGCTGGCTATGCCTGAGTGACTGAAATGAGTGACTGACCAACTGGTAAGCTCTCTAATACAATATGAAACTCTAAAATCATGAAAACGAATTAGTAAACATCTAACCTTTAAGAGTCTTTTATATTATGCAGGATATGCAACACATATGAACTTAATTATATCTTTTTTTTTTCTGAAGTAACTTTATTAGATTTAATATGAAAGCCAACTGTGAATTGAAAGTGCACTATAAGCAAAATTTTTGCTTATTCTGACAGCAATTTTGAATTTTATTTACATCTATATTGAAATAAATTGTATTTAAATCTATAACAATCGCTTGTTTGATTTCCTGCATTTCTGCTGGGTACTCTGGGGGTCTGTTAAAGCCCTGTTGACCATTGTGGTATTTATCATGAGCTTCTCTGGGCAGGAAGTAGAAACTTGGATCAACTTCACTGAAAAGGAAACTTGTTAGTCACAATACCAGAAATTTCAGGAGAGTTTCATGAATATTTCTCTCTCTTTGTTCACCTCTTAGTTATACTTGTCTCCGCTTTCCTTTAATCTTAGCATCCTTATCATCTACTGATGTTGAGCTCCTTCTAGTCAGTTAATAAAGGCTGAAGCTCCCCAGGGGGATATTCTCCTAGCATCATTGACCCTAATGGAAAGAAAAAGGTCTAGCTTATTCCCATAACTTATTCATTCAATTGCCTGACATTCGTTTAACCAATATTTATTGAGCCTTATTTCTGTCAGGCTAAATTCTCAAAAACTCCTAATTTTTAGAGCCCTTGTTTGGACAATGTACCTCTTCCTAGCCAGAGGAATAGGGTATGCTGATCAACCGTATTATGTCAAATGCCTCTATCTTGACTGAGAAAATAGAGAGTATTGTTATTTATATGATAAATAAAAAACAAAGGGGCATGTTGTTCCCAGTTATAGAAAGATAGGAAATGTGCTGGGCAAACACAAACTCATAGCTACAATTGTTGTTGTTTAGTTGCTCAGTCATGTCCAGCTCTTTGAGATCCCATGGACTGCATGCCAGGCTTCCCTGCCCTTCACTATCTCCCAGAGTTTGCTCAAACTCATGTCCATTGAATCAATGATGCCATTCAACCATCTCACCCTCTGCTGTTCCCTTCTCCCATCTTCAATCTTTCCCAACATCAAGGTCTTTTCCAAAGAGTTGACTCTTCACATCAAGTGACCAGAGTATTGGAACTTCAGCCTCATGACCAGTCTTTCCAATGAGTATTCAGGGTTGATTTCCTTTAGGATTGACTAGTTTGATATCCTTTCAGTCCAAGGGACTCTCAAGAGTCTTCTCCAGCACCATAGTTCAAAAACATCAATTCTTCAATGCTCAGCCTTCTTTATGGTCCAACTCTCACATCCATACATGACTACTGGAGAAACCATAGGTTTGACTAGATGGACCTTTTTTGGCAAAGTGATGTCTCAGCTTTTTAATATGCTGTATAAATTTGTTATAGCTTTTCTCCCCAGAAGCAAGCATGTTTTAATCTGAAATGTGGCTAAAGCTGAGAGATTGTTTGAAGGATACAATTTTTTTGTGTAATTAAAAAAAGGAAATTCCCAAGGTAAAGAAAATCTTAATTTTGTCCATTTTAATGCTATTATAATTCTGAAGACCTGCCTCTTGAGAAATCTGTATGCAGGTCAGGAAGCAACAGTTAGAACTGGACATGGAACAACAGATTGGTTCCAAATAGGGAAAAGAGTACGTCAAGGCTGTTTATTGCCACGCTGCTTATTTACCTTATGTGCAGAGTACATCATGAGATACATATAGTTAACTTATATGCAGAATACATCATGAGAACTGGACATGGAACAACAGGTTGGTTCCAAATAGGGAAAGGAGTACATCAAGGCTGTATATTGTCACGTTGCTTATTTAACTTATATGCAGAGTACATCATGAGAAACACTGAATGAAGCACAAGCTGGAATCAAGATTGCTGGGAGAAGTATCAGTAACCTTAGATAGGCAGATGGCGCCACACTTATAGCAGAAAGTGAAGAAGAACTAAAGAACCTCTTGATGAAAGTGAAAGAGGAGAGTGAAAAAGTTGGCTTAAACCTCAACATTCGTAAAACTAAGATCATGGCATCCGGTCCCATCACTTCATGGAAGGTAGATGGAGAAACAATGGAAACAGTGACATACTTTATTTTTGGGGGCTCCAAAATCACTGCAGATGGTGAGTGCAGCCATGAAATTAAAAGACACTTCCTCCTTGGAAGAAAAGTTATAACCAACCTAGACAGCATATTAAAAAGCAGAGACGTTATTTTGCCAACAAAGTTCTGTCTAGTTAAAGCTATAGTTTTTCCAGTAGTCATGTATGGAGGTGAGAGTTGGACTATAGAGAAAACTGAGCGCTAAAGAATTGATGCTTTTGAACTGTGGTATTGGAGAAGACTCTTGAGAGTTCTTTGGACTGCAAGGAGATCCAACCAGTCCATCCTTAAGGAAATATTCATTGGAAGGACTGATATTGAAGCTTAAACTCCAGTACTTTGGCCACCTGATGCAAAGAACTGACTCATTTGAAAAGACCCTAATGCTGGGAAAGATTGAAGGCAGGAGGAGAAGGGGATGACAGAAGATGGCATGGTTGGATGGCATCACCGACTCTAGGGAGTTGGTGATGGACAGGGAGGCCTGGCATCTTGCAGTCCGTGGGGTCACATAGAGTCGGACATGACTGAGTGACTGAACTGAACTGAACTGATAATTCTAAATTGAGATGAATACTCCTCTTTCCAATAGTTCTTCAAGCAAATTTCTCTTCTAACCATTCATGACCCTAATGTAGAATTTTATATATTAATGGATAAGTTCTTCCTTATTCCTAAATTCATTACAGCATTCTCTTGATTACCTCATTAGTTTAGATTCTATCTGAAAAGTAGATTTCTCCTTTCTTTCTTGTTTTCTACAACAAATATGTATTGACTACCAGCTACAAACCAAGCACTTGGATAAATTATAGGAATGCACATTTTGGTCAGTAAGGTACATGGTTGCTTGTTATCAACTAGACTTCCTCCTCTCCTAGCACCCTCACCTCCCTCCTTCTCCACTGAATTTGTGTATTACAAGATTTTATGTGGCACAGATTTCAAACTCATTTGCTAACACCCAGTGATTCACTTCACTGAACTTATTATCATCTTTTAAAATTTCTACCACATTTATTTGAAAAGATCTGCCCTTTAGGAAAGCATTCAGGATAGTTTTTATCACCTCGTGTTTTACATTTCACACTTCTCTGGTATTTTATGATTTCATCCTCTATTCACTTCTCTGACATCTGCTGGCCACTATTATTCATGTTGATAATGGTTTAGTTTTGAACGTTTCTTAATGAATGAACATCTCTTTGGTTTCTGTTGTTCCTTTGGAAGAGGTCAATTGACATTCTTATAGGTCAACAGTTTTTTGTTGTTGTTCTGCTTAAAGATGTTCAAAAGGGTAACCTTGGTGACTCTGAAGTGGTATTTTGACTTGGGAATTTTGACTGTGACAAAATCAACAATATTGTGGTGGTGAGTGCAATTCTCGTTTACTTACTTGAGTAATTACTTTGTTTTTAACTTTCCCCCCTAGTTTTCCCTTTGGACACTGAAGAAAATGACTTTCTTTATATTTTAGTGGCATCCTCATAAAATAACAGGGCTTCCCTTGTGGCTCAGCCTGTAAAGAATCCAACTGCAATGCAGGAGACCTAGGTTTGATATCTGAGTTGGGAAGATGTCCTAGAGAAGGGAAAGGATACCCACTCCAGTATTCTGGCCTGGAGAATTCCATGGACTGTATAGTCCATGGGGTTGCAAAGAGTTGGACATGACTGAGTGACTTTCACTTCACTTCACTTCATAACATAACCTCACTGTTCTCTTTATCTTTCTAAGAACTGGCTATTTTCTTCTATGAAACTTTGAATAAGAGCATGATATTTCTCATAAGCAAGATTGTTCATTTCAAAACTGGATAGTCATTTAATCTCTTTAATCTTGTCTTCACAAATACCAACTAACATGTGAGGATTTCCCTAGTTTATGTAATAAATGAAGAATAAATAGCAGAGGCAGATGATTTCAGAATCTCATTACATGATGACTGGTTATTCTGACCAGTAAAATGGATCACAGCATGTTCAGAACAGGTTGATGGTTTTCTGCTGCTTGTCATTATGAAACTTGACAGCAGCAAAACAAGGGCTCATTTTTACTCTACCAAAGATTATTTTCACCCGATGAATACAGACCCACCCTTTGCCCTTGATCTTGGATATTATAGAATGATCCATGTATTGAAAGAGAAATAATGATCTCTTTTCTTGTCTTGGCTTTATATTGACCTAGTTACATTTTTAAATTACTTTCAATACTTACTGTCAATATCAGGAGTTTTGGTGTCAGTTTTAAGTCATGCAACATTGGACAACCCACTTAACCTCTATGACTCAATAGTGGAGCCAAACTGAAGAATATCTAAGGTTCATTGATGCTGAAAGGTCTATAAATTAGTAATACGTAGGCTATATAATTGAAGAAGGAAATGGCAACCACTCAGTATTCTTGCCTGGAAAATCCCATGGACAGGGGAGCCTGGTGGGCTACAGTTCATGGGGTTGCAAAGAGTCAGACGTGACTGAGCGACTGAGCACACAGGCTATATAAAACATACTATCTTGTGCTGCTATTAACTCACTTATTCTATTGTAATCATCTTTATCACCTTGTCTTACTAGTACGTTTCCAAAAGGTCTATACTGTTTCTCTCTTCTTTTATGTTCTTCCACCAGAGATTTGCATATAGGACTCAGTAATGTTTTTGAATGAAGATGACTTGTTAATAACATTGAAGCTGGATTTGGTTTACTAATTCATTCCTATTTGTGAAGACAGGTATGGGGGAAGACAAAGGTGAGGTTTTTCATCATTCTTCCTATTCTTCCTTTATGTAGCAGATTCTGCTTGTTTCCTGCTACTCACAGACCCAAACTCTACCCAATAAAGCTGAACATTGTTGACACCCAGGACTCTATCCTGGGGCTTATTTCTGGCTGTAAGAAAACACTTGACCTCCAACAAGAGAACATCGTTCTAGAAACCACCTTCAACCAATGACAGAAGTGGTGGAACATGCCTACATCATAAGATTGTATTGTGCTAGAGCACAGTGTCTATTCAAATTTCTAAAACCCTGTCTATTTTCACTGTCATTTTGCCAGCATGTCCACCAAATTCCAAAGTGTTTGATTTAACTCTCATTGGCTTTGAAGCAGAAGGTACATACATAAAGAATAGGGTCCAATAGTTAATTCCTTCTCGCTTTAGTGAATATTAGCATAAGTAGATTTTTTTTTGCCTGCATTTCCTCAGCTAGAATCATTAAGGCAAATGTGTGGTTTCAATAGTGAGATGGGACAAAGAGAAGAAAATAGCAGTTTGAAAACTAAGAAGGCTTCAGGGAAAAAGCAAATAGTTTGGGGGCTTGAATAAGAATCTTCGGGTGGTTTCTGTATAGCTTGATGAACATCAGGAACATGGCAGGTATGAGAAATAAATCCTAAGATGAAGTACACATTAGATTTTCAATAAATGAAATAGAGAATAAGTGTATAAAGTATCAAGGAAGCTGTAAATACCAGAAGTAAGTTTCTTTGTTTATTTTGAGAAAAGTCATGCATTATTGTTGTTGTTGTTTTGAGAAGAGCATATTGTATTAATTTTATGAAAAGGAGAGTTTTCTTATTTTGGGAAGTTACTGGCCTGAAACTGAAATTGATTCATTAGTGAAAGATCAAATTGAGTTGTATACCCTTGCTATTTTCCTTTAGAAGTCTTAGAAGTTTAATAATTTGGAATAGGAAAATTAATAAGGCCAATATTGTTTTTTAATACAGTTTATGTAAAAGCTCCTTCACACTTAACTTTTTCCTAATGGTGGCTATTTGCTCTATTTTTACATAATTAATTCATGGTGTATGATTTTATGTGAATTTAACATGTTAGCAAGAAAAATAATCTTTTACTTCATATTATCCCTCTTGATTTGTGAATTCATGGGTATACTAAATAAACATGCATTTAGGCATTCTTGAAATATATGTAATTTTAGAGATTATAAATGAATGCACAATTTTCTGTGCCACATCTTAACACACATTATGGTTTCCTAAAAAGAAATTTAAAGGTCAGATCAAAAGTGCTATCTCCTTCTGGTTATATCCAGTTGTTTATACTTAGCTAACTTGTTGATACGTTCTGTTCACATAATATCTATTTATACCATCTCTTAGGTTCTCTTTGATGATTAAATGCATGAGCAACTACCATTAAAAATGCAGTTGGAAGACAGATGCTATCATAAAGTGCTAATAACCAAATTGAATGGAATCGTGTTATTATAAGATGTATGCATTTAAATATTAACTTATATTATATTGGGTTCACCATTTATTTAGGAGTTGAAAACTCCAGATGGAACACATTTCATCTTGATATTGTAAATGGTGATTAATCCATAGAGACAATGAGGAAGATAAAAAGCTTAGGAGTGCAAATAATGGAAATACAAAGGAAGACTACTAATGTGGGCATATGAGCTGCTTATACAATCCCCAAGTCAAGAAGATCCCTTAGAGAAGGGAATGTCAACCCTATCCAGTATTCTTGCCTGGAAAATTCCATGGACAGAGAAGCTTGCCAGGCTACAGTCCATGGGGCTGCAAAGAGTTGGACATGACTAATGACTAACACTTTCACTTTCACTTTATGTGTGAGTCAAATGACCGGAGACAAATAGGAATTTGGAATAAAAAGAATTATGAACTAAGTGTTCATTGATAATGTCTGTCACATTGCTTCTGTTTGTGACCAATACAGTGGCAATCAATTAAAAGCTGCCACTTTCCATAGATAAATTCACCTAAGGAAGCAATAGTTCTTAACAAAAGTTCTGAACAAACAGCAGTCTTACCCTAATAGCTACAAAGATCAGTTAAACAATGTGTTTGAGGTACTACAAGCTTCTTGAAATTCTGATTGTGTAGATGATTTCATTGCTTTCTGTTTATATGAATTACTTTTTAAATGATATCTAGGAAAACTTTCATCAGGCATTTATAAAAGTGAATGAACTCTGTTGACATAAAAAGCACTCAGGAAGCCTAGGTAGTATTTTCTGTAGTCTAAGACTACCTCGATAAAAGCAAGGCTCAGATTTATTTCTTACAGGGAGAGCTACTGCCACCCCAGAGTGTTGACTTTGGTTCTTGTTCTCATCTTTCTCAGAACGGACTCATGTGATATGAGTCCTACATCAAGTGACTATTACCTTCTCCAGGCCTCTTGATTTTAAGGTATTATACGTGGAACACTGATTCTTGTCTTTTTGCTAAACCTAATGGGACTCCTCTCTATGGCGTGTGATTTTCCCTGGTGCCTGTCTGTAACTCATCTTGCTTCAGTTTCTATGATCCCTCATCTCCCTGTGGGGCTTCCTGGTCTCTTTATTCATTTAACAAGGAATTAAAGAGTGGCTACTACATGTAAAGCAGTGTACTAGATTCTATGAGGTGTGTGTGTGTGTGTGTGTGTGTGTGTGTGTGTGTGTGCATGTGCGTGCATGTTCAGTTGCTCAGTCATGTCTGACTCTTTGCGATCCCATGAACTGTAGCTTGCTAGGCTTCTCTGTACTTAGGATTCTTCAGGCAAGAATACTGGAAGAGGTTGCCATGCCCTTCTATAGAGATTCTATGGAAATGGCAATAAAAATCTCCCCAAATCCTTGTTCACAGAGTTTGCCCTCTAGTATAGTGGAGAAGAGCAGATATTAGATGAATAAATGTGTTACATACCATATTGATAACTGCATGGCAATAAAATGAAACAAAGACAAACTTGTTGTTCAGTCACCCAGTCATGTCCAATTTTTTGTGACCCCATAGATTGCAGCATACCAGGCCTCCTTGTCCCTCACCATCTCCAGAAGTTTTCTCAAGTTCATATCCATTACATCAGTGATACCATCCAGCCATATCATCCTCTGATGCCCTCTTCTTCTGCCATCAATCCTTCCCAGCGTCAGGGACTTTTCCAAAGAGTTGGCTGTTCCCATCAGGTGACCAAGCACTGGAGTTTCAGCTTACCTACACTAAACTTACCTAGAGTAGTTAGGGAAGTCCTCTCTGATGTGGTTGCATTTGAACAAAACCTGAAAAAGGTGAGGATGAGAGTCATTTCAAAATCTGGGGGAGGAAGTTTGCAGGTGAAACAACAATAAGAGACAATGCCTTGAAGTAGATGTATGGTTGGGGAGTTCAAGGAACCCGGAGCAGTGACTGAGAAAAATATGAAGACAAAGACAGTGGGGTGGGGGGGGGGTTGGGTACAAATTATATAGACTCTTGTGGTTCAATGAGTTCTGAATGAGATGGGAAGTTACAAAGTTTTTGAGCAAAATCACAGAAGCCCCTTTATGTTTCCTTGCAATCATTGCTCTAAGAGTAATCTCCTCTACTTTTAACACCATAGATGACTTTGACTTGAACTTTATACAAATAAAATTGTGTGGTAGAGTCTCTTGATTATCTAACTCACTTTATTCAAGTCATAGTTGATAGATTTATCCCTATTGTTAGATATAATTGTAATTTACTCATCTTCATTGTACCAACTTTCACTGTACAAGTATGACACTATTTAAGCATTTTAGTAATAATTGACATATAAATTGGTTTGGCTGTCATGGACAGTGTTGTTTTGAACTTTTTTTTACACTTCTTTGTTTTGTTTTTAATATTTATTTATTTATTTGACTGCCCTGAGTCTTAGTTGCAACACACAGGATCTTCATTATAGCATGAGGGATCTTTTTAGCTGTTACATGGGAACTCTTAGTTGTGGCATGTGAGATCTAGTTGCCTGACCAGGGATAGAATCTGGGCCCCCTGCATTGGTAGTGTAGAGTTTTAGCTGCTGGACCACCAGGGAAGTATGATTTTTATGTTTTTTTGAATGAACACAAGTATACTTTTTTTTTTTTTGTTCTTTGGTCATCTGCAAGCACATGGAAATGCTGGGTCAGACATTATGCATATATTCAACTTTAATAAATGCTACCAAAGTAGTTTCCAAGATGGTTATAAACATGTATACTTCCATCAGCAGTGTTCCAGAGTGCTAGCTGTCCTGATTCTCGTGCTTTTATGTAATCTACCACCCTCCTCGTGTGAGTTTGCTGGACCCAGTGACTTGCTTTTAGTGTATAGAATATGACAAAAATGACAGAATGTTACACCTGAGATTAGGTTGTTATGACTGAGAGTTTGAATGCTTTGCTGGCATTCTCGCCACCTTGCTTGCTTCCTCCAGTGAAACCAGCTATGTTGTGCCCTGCACCGTGGAGAGGCTTCCTGAGTAAGAATTAAGCAGAGACTCAAGGCTTTAGTCCAACAGCCAAGTAGGAGGTGAATGTTGCCAACAACCACTGGAGTGAGCTTGGAAGCAGATTTCACCTTCAGTTAGCTTTTATTTAAGATGACTACAATTGTGTGAGACTGAGAGAAGACGCAACACACTACACAGACTCTTGACCCACAAAAATAATAAATGTATGTGACATAAATGTATCATGTAAAATGTATGTTGTTTTCTGTCCTTAAGTTTTTGGGTAATTTGTTATATAGCAAGAGAAAATTAATAGGGTTTTCCAGGTGGCACAGTGGTAAAGAATCCACCTGCCAATGCAGGAGACTCAGAAGATGCGGGTTCGATCCCTGGGTGGGAAGATCCTGTGGAGGAGGGAATGGCAACCCACTCCAGTATTCTTGCCTGGAGAATCCCATAGACTGAGGGACCTGACAGGCTACAGTACATGGGGTCACAAAGAGCAGGACATGACTGAGCATGCAAAGCAAACAGATAAGTAATACACTGGCCCTTTGGATATGCTCCTTTATAATGTGTCTGTACACAAAGCTGGCCCAATTTTCTGATGGGTTATCTGCATAATTGCTTATTATTTGTTTATTCATAGGGATTTTTAAAATATTCTGTGTATGAGTTCCTAAGACATATATTGCATATACCTTTTCCCATTCTATGATTTATCTTTTCACTCTTAGTAGAGTATTTTGATGGACAACGATTATTAATTTTAATATATTTAACTTGGTCAAATTTTTACCTTTTGCAATTAATTCTATTTCTGCCCTGTTAAAAATTTTCTACATATTTCAAGGTTATGAAGACATTGGTCTGTGTTTCCTTTTAAATTTTTTTTTATCTTTAATATTTAGAACTGTAGTCCATCTGATTGTTGTTTATGGTGTAAGCTAGGATCAATATTTATTTTTTTCTCTTAAGGATATCTAATTGATCCAGAAACATGTATTGAAAAGATTATTCTTTCTGCATTGTACTTCAGTGTTATATTTGTCATCAAGCAGGTGACTATATGTTGAATTCTTCTATATTAACTTGGTAAGATGAGAACCACTTTTCCCAGAATATTCTTGCCTGAATGGTTTCCACTAGAGCTGGCTAATAGAGGAAATTATACAAGATTTAGAAGGAGAAAATGAGGAAGCTATCATTGTTCTTGGAAGCCTTAGATACGGCCATGGAAAGATACAAGGGTGCTGGTGGGTTGTATTAATGGCTTTCCTCTTTTCTTTCTATTTCCATGTTTAGCTTTTCTTCCTGACTGCTACCCTTGCTGGGCAATAGCAGCCCTAGGCCACCACCCGGTGTTTGGCAGTGCACCCACAGAAGTGGCAAGATATGGAGGCACCAGTTTTCTGTGGACCTTCCTCTATTTTCTTCTCCATGGTCTCCATCCTTGGGTTTCTTGCTTAGATTTTTATCTCAGCAAACTGACTTTTCCTCCTATGCCAAAGCATTAAGAAGATTGGTTAGTGACTTCTTCCCTGACTCTCCAACTCCCCTTGGGATCAGAAGACATAGATATCAGAGCATGTAATGAGAGATCTTTTCCTGAATACAAGCTGATACAATTTGTATATATGGGGCTGATCATACGATCTTCTGTTTGTACTGTTGATCAGTTTTTCTACTCTTGCATCAGTAATACACTGTCTTAATTATCATAGTTTTAAAATAATCCTGATACTTGGCAATATAAGTCCCTAGCTTTCTTCTTGAAGATTGCCCTGGGTATTCTTGGCCTTATAATTTTTATACAAATTTCACAATCAGCCTGTCAATTTGCACACACACACACACACACACACCCCACACCCAAACTGCTAGGATTTTTAACTGAGATTCCACTAAATCTTTAGATCAATTGGGAAAGAATTGGCATTTTCAAATAATGTATCTTCTGACCCATGTATAATTAGGAAGAAATGGAATCAATCTTCCATAAACTCTTCTAGAGAATAGAAAAGAAGAAGCACTTACCAAATTGTTCTGTAGACCAGTATAACACTGATATCAAAATGAGTTAAAAGTTGTAGATTTCAATATTGGACAAAAATATCCACCAGTGTGCTATCTGGGTACAGGCATCTTTCCAGTTCTCTGACAGCTGAACCAGGGCTTCTTTCCATGCTCCAAAAAGGAGATGACATTTGGCTTAGAAATGAAAAGTCCTGACAGTGATCCAGCTTGTTATAGTTCCTTAGAATCACAAATTTATATCCATCTCTCTGAGCGAAGTCTAGGCATTGCCATTCCCCCTGAGGTGAACCTCTGAACAGAAGAAATGGACAGCACAGACTCCAGAGCCATAACTTCTAGATCTGTAAGAGATGATCAGATTGTATTTAGGCTGTTCTTTTGGAAAAAGGAAAAGTTAAGGGAAGCGGAAGCCAAAGTTTCCACCTTAATTTTAAAAATTCACTGATGCGAAATGGTCCCATCAGAAACTCTTAGGACCTGCCCCAAAGATTCCAAGCTGAAATCTCCACCTTGTGCTCCATGAACCAAATGCAGACACTCTCAGATGGAGAGTTAACTCTTTAGTTTTCTTCTACACCAGGAAGATGGGACACAAATATTATTCTCCATCTCCTGGGATGGTTTAAATATCAAGCCCTCTGTCCTCTCAAAGAAATAATTGGTTATTTTAGTGTTGATATTTGGGCTTAGGGCTTAATATGCCATTAAAGAATAATGTAAAAAAAAAAAAAGATTTTAAGAAAGGGAGGACCTCCCTTTGAAGAACATTGGAAAAAGTTGTGGAAAAAGTTGTAGAAAAAGTTGTATAAGATTAAAAGAAGGTGAGAAAAGAGAGAGAAAGTGAAAGAGTTATCAGGGGTGCCAAAGAATCAACAGGCTGACCTTGAAGAAGTTTCTCAGACTGAGGAGGACCTGCAGGAGTGCCCTGGCTAAGATACTCTGGGTACTTAGAAAGCTATACCAAATAGACTGTTTTATGGTCTGAGCCTTCTGCTCTATCCCTGTCAGGTAATTCTAGCAGATCCCTTGTGCTCTGTGCTCACTGTTCATCATCCTCTCCCAATCCCACCTGTCCAGATCTTTGTAAATTTCAGAGAAGTATGTGTTCTGTTTACTTCCTAACTGGGTTTTTATGGGGAAGCACCCTTGGATTTGTTCTTGGGGAGTGATTGCAAATTGGATACCCCCTGACCTTGGAAAGTAGATGGTGACAGCCTTATTATCCTGCCATTTCTTGTCCAAATATTAAGTAGTTTTAGTCACTATATGTGTAATGACTTTTTCACTGGAATTCCTATTCATTCTGAGGGTTCAGTTCAAGTGTGATCTCTTCTGAGAAGCCTTCCTCTGTGCTTTCAGGAGAATCTTTAACTTCTCCCTTAGGGTTCTGATAGTTCTTTTCATTTGCCTCCATTATAGACTTTGTCATATTATTTTGTAATTATTTGTATATTTGCTTGGATATCTCTATCATCTATAAAGATATCATTGTATTCATATTTAGCATCCCCACAAATAGTGCTTGACATATAATAGAATCTTAAAAGCTGTTGTGGAATGAATCCACCCATGGGGAACAGGACTGGCTACATCATTGGTGGTTTCCAGTGCAAAATGTAGACATAGGACTCCTTGGTCAATAATTGTTAAGAATTTCAAGACAGTAAAAGTAGAGCATTAAATTGGGTATGAGGTCTTCCTGAATGTAGAAACCTGCCCTGTGTCACTTCTTAGGGTGTGCGTGCATGAAGCTGGCCTGATGGAACTCAGTCTTGGATTCAGTAAGATCTGAATTATAGTTTTAGAATAAAGGGTGGTTGTATTGTCTTCTAGGGGCTTCCCTGGTGGCTCAGAGGTTAAAAGCATCTGCCTGCAGTGCAGGAGACCCGGGTTTGATCCCCAAGTTGGAAAGACCCCCTGGAGAAGGAAATGGCAACCCACTCCAGTATTCTTGCCTGGAGAGTATTGTCTTCTGAGTTATAGAAATTACCAATGAGACTGCTGTTTATTATAATTAATATATTTTTTGGGTCCTTCATTCAACAACTATTTATTGAACACATACTGTGTACCAGATAGCTGGCCCAATGTTAGATATATAGTTATAAGCAAGACCTGAACCATTTTTGAACAAGGATTGTGTTCAGTGGGAAAGATAGAACTTAAGGAAAAGCTATTCAGTAAATTACAATGGTGAATATGGTAAATTAGAAATGGTGATATGATTGTAAAGCAAGAGATACTTACCTTGTCTGAGAAATAAGAAAGACTTACAGGGAAATACATTTAAGCCAAGTTCTGAGCTGCATAACAGAGTGTTAGCAGATCAGAGAGGGAGAAGAAGCACATAAGCAGATAGAAGAAGAATAGAGTGTGAAGAAGAAGAAGGAATCAGTGAAATAAAAGTTGAAAGATGAAAGCTTAACATTAAGGGAAGTAGGAAGCAGAAATAAAATGTGAATGAGAATCCTTGAGAAGAGAATAAGAGGTGAACTGAGGAAGTAATAAAGTGAAATAGTATGGTGGAGTTAAGGTAGAATTTGGAGAAGTTGAGTAGACATAGATATTGAAAACACATACGAGAGACCACAGGAGCAGAGGTCAGTGTTCATGGCTGCCAAAATCTCCTAGGAGGAAACTGGCAATGTGGAAAGAGAAAAAATATTTAAAATAAGTGTTGATGGTTACTATGACTATATTAATGTCCTGTGGTTGTTATAACAAATTACTATAATCTGAGAGGTTTAAAAACAACAGGAGTGTATTATCTTACAGTTCTGGAGGTCAAAAATCTGAAATGGGTCTCAAACTAAAGTCAAGGTGTTGGCAAGGCTGGTTTCTCCTGGAGGCTCTAGGGAAGAATCTGTTGCTTTGCCTTTTCCAGCTACTAGAGGCTGCACAACTTCCTTGGCTCATGTCTTCAAGCCAGAAATTTCATGGCTCTGACCTCTGTTTCTGTCATCACATTCCTTCTCTGACTCTCCTACCTCCCTCTTTCACTTGTTAGGACCCTTATGTGATGGCATTAGGCCCACTTGAGTAATCTGGGATAATCTCCTCATCTATGGGCTTCCTCAATGGCTCAGCAGGTAAAGAATCTGCCTGCAGTGCAGGAGACACAGGAGACACAGTTTTGATCCCTGGGTTGGGAAGATCCCCTGGAGAAGGAAATGGCAACTCATTCCAGTTTTCTTGCCTGGAAAATCCTATGGACAGAAGAACCTGGCAGTCTGTGGTCCAATGGGTCACAAAGAGTCAGGCACAGCTGAGTGACTAAGCCCTACAGATGCTTAAGTTAATCAGATCTTCAAAGTCCTTTTTGTCTTAAAGGGTAACATATTCATAGGTTCCAGAAATTAGAACACAGACATTTTCTTGGGGGCCATTGTTCTGCCTACTGCAATTCCTAAGCAGCATCTGTGTTTGGTCACTCAGTCGTGTCCAACTCTTTGTGTCCTCATAGACTGGAGCCCACCAGGCTCCTCTGTCCATGGGGGTTTTCCAGGCAAAAATACTGAAGTGGGTTGCCAAGTGCCACTTCTGCTCATCCCTATGGGTTTAGTTTCCGGTCAGTTTGCAGGATTATTCAAAGAAGACAGTCACACCCTCCCATCAAAACCAGGGGGCGCCTCACCCTTTTGAATACTGCAAAGCCTGCCTCCCACTGCCCTGGTTCACTCTATTTCTGAGTGCAGCTCATGTGGTCTTCTATGGCATGGGGTATCCTCCTCCCCTAGGCTGTGAATATGTGTGATAATAATCAATCTCGTCCATCAAGTGCTGGGTGTTATATGCTCAGCCAGCTCCCTCCCCAGTGGGACAAAATGGATATTTGATTAAAACAAATATCTATCTCCCTTGAATTTCTGTGGAGTTAAAAAACTTTTAAAAATTATGTTAACCTCTTAGTCAAGAACTTGGCAAAGTTCTATATAGGACATCATCATTAACCAGTAGCCATTATTATTATTATTGTGACTGAAGTATCAGTATTATTATATTTTACAATTCCCATTCTCTGTGCTCAACGTGAGTTGAAATTACACACTTTTCTAGTGACCCATATAACTGTGTTCTGAGGAAAGGAGGAGATTAAGTTAAGACACATTTGGGGAGCACAGTGCAACATAGAGTTTTAGTGGTATGAAGAAGACTAGTTCGTAATTTTCTGCATATGCTAACCCGTCATTTTTGCTGGAAGTTGTCCAGCAAAAGTATATTTTAAGGTAGTGAGGGTAGAGGGTAGACATAAGTTTAAGTTGTATTTGTCAGAGAAATAATGATCCTTACTTATTGTATACAGACTTCAGATGATGGCCAATGAGCTATGCACCCTTGATTTGTACAAAGAAATGTTTCCCAAGGTGGATGATGGAAACGTCAGAAAGAATGCAGCAAAATCCAGAGATCAGATGCAAATGGGAAGAAAGATGAAATGATTTTTGGATTTGGAGTATTTTTGTTGCTCTTCATCATTAGTGAGCATCTAAAACATAGTATCATCATTTACTTGGAAGGGAAAAATAGGCCTGTTTTAAATGTGAGTGCTACTCATGGACTGAAGCAAGAAATTGCATTTTAACAGCAGAGTATTGATTAAACCCAAAAGGATAGGACAAACATCAGGGGAAAAAAATCTGTTCCTGAGTTGTTTATGAAAAATATTTTCTTAAGCCCATGATGCAATTGGCAAATAAATAGTCCATGGTTATAAAGTGCCCAGCAGAGCTTTCTAGAGTAGAAAATGAATAAGGAAAGCTCCAGTTCTGTTTGCAATCCTGCACTAATCAGCGCACTCTTTTATGTTGTTCAATTTGCGCAAGAGCTCTTTGCAGAATGTTTCCTCAAGCTCATTATGCTGCAAGCCTGTTTCTCTCATGGAATACCAAGAACCCAGCTTGCTCTCTCAGCACCTCAGCACAGAAAGCCTCCGCTTTTCATTTCTTCCCCTCAGACCACATTTGATGAAAGCCTGCTACATGTTAGCTGAGGCAATCTGCTGTGGCAGTCTTTTTAGTTTTACTGACATGGAGAAATGTTCTGAGAAAATGGCAGATGTACAGTGTACATTGAGCAAAATCAATGTTTTATGCAACAAATGTAGTTTGCTGTCTTTGCATACCGAGATCAGGAAATCTATCCCTTGGAAAAATTATAGGTCTCTTGGGAACAGAGCTGATAAACACTTAGAAACTTTCCTCCTTGCCTTTATACTGCAGTGTTTTAACAGTTTTTGACCCCAATGACCTGAGAAAATATGAGCTCTGTTAGATTCAAAAAATGATCTTAGGCAAAAATCTAGAATGAGTTAATAAATAAAACATATTTAAAAAATAATGTTGACACATCTCAAAAACTCTCTCCTAAACACTGCACCCATAGATGCAACTGGCAGCCAGTTACCAATAGGTCATGTCCTCATGGTGACCGCACCTGCTTCCTGAGTGGTAGTCTAAGAATTCCAGGAACTCTAAGAATATCTAAAACTGAGCTAACTCCTCCTTCTTTCCTTCTCTGGTTTCCCAGTGAAAGGCCCTACTATTCAGGCAGTTGTTGAAACTTAACTCCTTGCCTTCTCAATTTTTACCACTCCTTACTTCTTCCCCGCCTCTCCCTGCCACCCTCTTCCACATATGTCCAAGTAAATTACCAGCTATCTTTTTATTATATCTGCAGTCATTTTCACATATCTATCTTCAGTTATCCCTCATTGTTTCTGCCCCAGGTCATGTCTGCATTCACTCCCTTCTGGAATGACATAACTCTTCAAGCAGGAATCTTTACCTTTTGTCTTGTGCCACTGCAATCCAGTTTTCAAACTAAAGCAAAGTGATCATTCTAGAATTTGATTCTGATTATACCCCTCTTTGATTTAAAGATATTTTATGTGTTTCTATTGCTCTCCCAACAAAGTTCAAACTCCTTCAGAGGTCTTTATTTTTCCATTTGGGATCTTTCTTCTTGGGCTTCCCAGGTGTCACTGGTAGTAAAGAGTCTGCTTGCCATTGCAGGAGATGTAAGAGGCCCTGGTTCAATCCCTGGGTTGGAAAGATCCCCTGGAGAAGGAAATGGCAACCTACTCTAGTATTCTTGCCTGGGAAACCTATGGCCAGAGGAGTCTGGTGGGTTATAGTCCATGAGGTCGCAAAGAGTTGGCTGCATCTGAGCACATACATATTCTTGCACACAAACTGCCAATCCCATAAAACATATCTTTCACTTTCTGAAATAAACACAGCCTTCACTCAACTGCTTTCTCTGCCTTTAACAATCTTCCCCACTAGGTGGCCTGACTAATTCTTACGTATCTTTTAGTAATTTTTTTCTGCCACCTGCTAGACTAGTAGAGATGCCTCACAAAGCTCCTTGTAATTCCATTTTTAGAGCACTAGTGGATTTATTATGATTGTGTAGTTCTCTGTCCCATCAATAGACCTCAGCTCTGAAAGGGGGACCACATCTCTCTGGTTCACTGTTCCATCTTTAGCTCACCTGTATACCAATCCAGTCTAAGTGGCTCAGAGCAAGCTTTCAAGACATATCTGTTGGCATGCTAAGTTGCTTTCATCTTCTCTGACTCTTTGCAACCCTACAGACTATAGCCTGCCAGGCTAAGAGATATGAATTATTAATATATATACTTAGTATATATAGTATATATACTATATACACTAGGCATAAAATGAGGTGTCCATATGCATTATTTTCTTTAACGCTTATGATAACTCTTGCCATAGATATTATATTCATTGTACAGATCAGAAGTGTGGCGACCAGAGAAGGACTGAGCCTGCCTAAGGTCACAGAATGAGGTCAGGGGTAAGGCTGGAATAAAGATGCAATATCCAGTTTTCTGCCTAAAGTTGAACATTTCTTTTGTGAATGCAGAATACTGGTTGGAGATGGCAAAGAGGCTGGTAAAGGAAAGGAACAGTTTGATACAAGGGACCAGTGAAAAAAGCATAGTGGAGAATAAGTGCGAGAAGAGACTCTCCTAATTTCCTGAATGCACAGAATGCAGGCTCCATCTGGAAAGAGGGTTCCTCTCCATATCTTGTGTTAGACAGCTCCCCCTGCCCCCCACCTCCCTTCTACCTGCTGCATCCCAAGAAGGTCAGAATTTTAGGAAGGAAGGCAGATAAGGAGACCAAGATCCTAAGCTCTGTCTACCAGGTCTGATTCATGTGAAAGTTCTAAAAGATTTTCTACTTTTTATTTCTTTGATACCATAATTCCATCTCTTTGTTGGGCAAGCTGAGTAAAATGTGTTTGGTTTAATTTTTCATTATCTTTGCTCCCAAAAATTCATTTAGGAAAATTGGGAGAGTTTATTTACTGCCATGCTATGTAGGCCTGCAAGAAGCTTTACCCACACAATTCTCCTTTTGTTTTGAAATATTAAT
Organism: Cervus canadensis; assembly: GCF_019320065.1. Taxonomy (NCBI): domain Eukaryota; kingdom Metazoa; phylum Chordata; class Mammalia; order Artiodactyla; family Cervidae; genus Cervus; species Cervus canadensis. The sequence continues at coordinate 39,976,374 of NC_057387.1, read as the reverse complement.
TATTACCAAAGTAGTACTTTGTGTTTGGCAAATATGGCCTGGAATTTACTGCTTCAATTCTATACTACATGTAAGGCTCTAGGGAGGGCTTTGAATAGCAAATTTGCTTACTTTTCATTTTGTAATATTGAGTTCTATTTTATGATGTCTCTAAATTTCTGCAAATTTAGTAGACAGAGAATGATTAAGAAGGAGAACATTCTCAAAATTAAGGTTGTCTTTTAGTGATTTGACTCATTGAAAATGGAGAACAAAGCAATCTGAATGAAGAATTTTAGAATAAATCATCCCTAACCAGGCATGACATGTTGTACATCAACTAAGTTCTGATGCACAATTAGTCACCTAATTAGGTTTAAAATTCATTTAAATACATGGCTCCAATCCCTGGCCCACCCACTTATTTTTATTACTCCCATTTAAGCACTGAATACAATATAAGGCTCATATTGCAGAGCTCAGTGACCTAAACAAACGCACACTAGGTGAAAAGACAAACAACCTATTTGAATGATCAGTTTAATAGGGTATGCTGAGACTCTTATTTTACAGGGAGTTACATGTGCTTTGGACAGTGTTCAGTGGGGAAAACTGTCTTTCTGTAGAATTTCTCAGACTAATTCCTGAAATGAAGTATGAATCCTACTTGCTTTATGTGGTAATACAGTGAGTCAGGAATAAGTGGATGATATCACTAAGAAAAGGCTTCCCAGGGGCATCACTGGTAAAGAACCCACCAACCAATGCAGGAGACATGAGACGCAGGTTCAGTCCCTGGGTTGGGAAGATCCCCTGGGGGAGGGCATGGCAACCCCACTCCAGTATTCTTGCCTGGAGAATCCCATGGACAGAGGGGCCTGGCGGGCTACAGTCCACAGGGTCACAAAGAACTGGACGTGATGAAGTGACTTAGCACAGCACAACGCTGATTCTCCTGGGCGCCTGCTGAGATGGCTGTATTTATGTCGGGTCTCGAAGCGACTAAGCACACGTTATTAAGGAACCCAGCTTCTGTGGCAGTGTGTTCACTCTTTCTGGACGCCACATAATAAGTCCCCTGTTATACTGATACTAAGACACACACTTTTTCACATTTTTATTATCCTTAAAATTGGGTTGTGTCTTTCAATCAATGATGATATCCCATTTATTTTCTGGTGTTTTTTCCTTGGTAGTATATAAAGTAATAGTGTGTCTTATAATCAGTGGCATCTTAGATGGAATGAAATATAATGTGTTACTCTTCAGGCAACTTTAAGTGGAGCTTCTCTAAGTAACTGAAAAAGCTTACTTAATAGACACAATGTTTATTCTTTTATTCCTTCATTTCAGTAGTATATTTAACACTGTTCTCGAGACTAAGAAAATAAAGTAAGACACTGATACTACTCTTTAATACCCTGTAGTCAAGTAGGAAAAATTGATATATCAGATATATTTTGGTATACAACATTGAGAGTAAATACAAGGTACAGTGTGAAATTATAGGAACTCAGCATATTTTATTCAACTAACCTCTTTTGTACATTTTTAATTTTATGAAATGTTTTTATCATCTGTTCCCTCCTTTGTGGTGATAGTTCATGAAGAGTTTTTTTTGTTTTTTGTTTTTTTTTAAGAGAGAAAGTAAGGGTTCATTGATATGACAGTGAATCTCAGATTTTAGTGCCTAAGGATGACTAGGGATGTTTATTAACAATGTAAATTCCTCGGTCCTCTCCAAGACATTCTGATTCAGTCAGTGTTGGCTCAGGAATCTGTGTTTCTAATAATCTTCTCCTTACCTCCAGCTGATTCTGATGTTTAAGATGGTGTTTAATCTACACTTTGGAAGACATTGGACTGGACAGAAAATACTAACATGGAGCCAGTTATATTAAGAAGGATTAATCAAGAAAGATTAATATAACATTTTGTTGTTTAGTCACCAAGTCAAGGCCAACTCTTTGTCCAACCACATGGACTGTAGCCTGCCAGGCTCCTCTGACAGTGGGATTTCCCAAGCAAGAATACTGGAGTGGGTTGCCCTTTCCTCCTTCAGGGGATCTTCCTGACCCAGGAATTAAACCCATATCCACTGCATTGGCAGGCAAATCTTTACCATTAAGCCACCAGGGAAGCCCAATATAATATTTTACTTGCTTATTATTTATTTAAGTATCCAAAACCTGATACATTGAGATAGAATTACTTAAATGACAACAAGAATTGTGCAATAATGAATGCCCATACTAAATAGAGAATTTATCCTGCTTTAGTTAAAACAGTTTTGTTAGGCAGCCAGAAAAATAATTAACTCATAAAAAGTCTCTGAGAATACTTTATACTTAAATCCATGTTTAGTTATCTTCTTTCTGCTTTTCTGAAATGAGAAATATTGAAGGGAGATACAAGTAGATGAATCTAATCTTTGAGAATAAGAAGGTGAAGAAACAAATGGAAAGTGTTATAGGTAGAACTGGACTTCTTTGCTTTTCTCCTTTGTTGTGTTATGCTATAACCCAATGCTATGTTATGTCAGTTATAGAAATTGCCAGTGCGAAGTGAACTAGATTGCAATGGGAAGCATCTTGGGTAATGAAAGAGAAATCCACTAAACACTTCAGGCCCTTCAGAGGAGCAAGTACCTATTAGTTTCAATGGCTGGCCTAGCTAATGATTCTCACTTACTTTAACTGGAAATATCTTGCTTTCATCTGTCAGGAGTCAACAATTATCCTAATGAAGAAATAGAAAAGCCAAAGTATGCTTTTGACCTTTGTAAGTTTATTATTTTTCACTCTGGTAGTCATGAAAATTTTTTATACTAACTTGAAGGTTATGGATGGGATGTGGTGGGCTTGATTCAATTAATGCGTTTGTTGAATATTTTACTTGAGTATGTAAAATGACTGACACCAATCATTAGCTTTTATGTCCTGGTTTAGGCACCATAAAAACAACCGAAAGCATACCATTGACAACAGCCAACTATAGCTAACAAATGCTGCTTCTATTCATGGACTTATTAAGTGAACAAGATTGAAGGATGCCTCTTTGATAAGCCTGCAACATTTAACACCTATTTGATTGAATACACAGTTTTTTTCTATTAAGGACACTCACCTCTTTAGTAATATATAAGAGCCAAGAAAGATTATTCTGTTATTCATAAAGACCCTACAAATCCATGTCCCAAGGACAAACTGGGCTCTGTGTCACTCTGTTCTTTCAGTGAGTATATGGATAAATGTTCTTCAGTCTTCCCAAACGTATCAACATGAGACAACTGTTGTGAAGTATTCAGGGAAATGAGGGTTTTCTATTATCATCCATAGTGAAGCTTGCATCCACTGACTACTTTCTTTCCACATCTAAGGTAATGCTTCCAATAATCTGGATTATTTAGACTCTTCTAACTAGAGGTGTTATTTTACAAATAACTTTGAGTTCTTTTGTCATTTTGCTTATTGCTCATTATCAAGCTATTTATATTTAAACAGTTGTTTGCTCTTTTTCCACCTAGGATCTTCCCAGCTTGCTTAATTTCACTCACTGAGGTGATCTGACTGGATTTTAATCTCTTGAGAAATCCTGTACTATTGCTATCAGGATCATGTAAGAAGTCTGTGATGGCCCATTATTACCAAGGCAATTTGTGAGAAAGTTTTCAGGGTCCCTGTCACAGGCGCTTTGGGAAAACTAGGGCTATTACCAAAAATGAATAAAGGGATTTGGGGATTTCCTTAAACTCAAAGGCACTTACATTTTCTCTACATTTCTGCGCTCTCTTTATAAACCTCTAAACTTCACACTGTGTCTTATTTAAATGTAGCACAATGATGTACTAGATGTACTACTTAGATCTAATGCAACTACATAGAGGTACTCTACACAATTGAGGGCTCCTAGCTAAGGCTTTCAATGAGAGAAGACACTGTTTCATTGACTGATAACTTGTTTTGGTGAAGTGTTCATTAATTTGCTGACAACAGGCACATTAACTGAACTGATGAACAAAGTTCACTGATAGAAAATAATCATTTTCTTTGAGTTAAACTCTCAGAGTTTTCAACTCCTATTTTCTGCTAAGAAATTTACATCACTTAAATTCTACTACACTGGTAAATATAATCAATCAACAGAGAGCATGCTCTGAGGAATTAATTGTTGTCAGTTGATGTATTTAATGGGACATCACACTTCATTAACTTAGCTAACTCATTAAACCTAATCAGACATGTAAGAGAAAAAGTTAATGACCAAAGTTAAAAAATAAAGTCTGGACTCTAGAGAGTCTTCATTTGCCATACAGAACTTTGAGTTACACAGAAATGGATTGTTTATTCCAGAAGATACCTTTTGTGTGCTGTGATTCTGTGCCAAAGAAACGTAGAGGGTTTTCCTTCATTTGGGATTTGTAAAGCATGTACTATTAGCATAAAAAAGAAGCCACTATCTTTTATATCAAGGATTCATGCTATATATACCTCTTATAATTCTTATATTGTGGAGCTGTTTATGATTTAGCAAAGACAATTTGAAATGGTGAATCCATGGAAGGTTGTACATTTCTGTAGATGCAGAGATGTTAAATTTATATGCACTTCCAAGTCACAAGGGCTACCCAGTTCTTTTTGCTTTTCCACATTTATTTCCGTTAGCACCATTTTGGTTTTGTTGTCTATTTTCCTGATCTTTTTGGCATCTTTTAAGAAAAACTGACCATGGTACATATGATAAGGAGAGGGAATTGTTAGGCCTGCATTGAGACTGTGCTTTCCATAGGATGCAAGTGGGGGTGGGACAGGCAGTAACTAGCAGAGGTTATTGATTATTCATTTTCACTGCCTTGCTTCCCCTGACAGGCTTGCAAGTCTGTTTGTGGGAGAACAACCACAGTGCAGTTCTGCTGTTCTATAAACTCGGCCTTGATGCTGTCCCACAGGTTTGAACCCCATTACTGCCTAATGGGTCTTTCCATGCACAGTAATTTGGGAGGCAGCAATTTTGCCTTTACCGAGTTCTTATGGCTCTGCTGGTGTTTGTAGTATATCACTACCTAAATTAGAAAGTCTTGCTAAGCCGTTCTAGGAAATTGCATTTCCTGTTTGTTTGTTCGTTCGTTTGTTTTAACCATGCCTGGGAGAAAAGCTATTTTAAATAAAATGCAATCTAAGACTATCACAGGTTATGTTTAGTTTTTTCATGGATTCACATCAGAGCTACATGACAAAACTGGAAGGGGTCTTAGGAATTACTAGTTTAACAGCCTCTTCTTCTGGCTGGGAAACCCTAGGGTCAGGGAGGTACAGTGATTTGTGGAAGATCTCACGACTAAATGGCCTAAGCAGTAGTGTAAGTGATCTGATTCTCTTAGTGAGGAGCTTCTCTTATTATTTCATACCAACTCTCTGATAATAAAGCTTTCATTTACTGAGCACAACAAATATTTGCAATACCATATTAGAAAAAGCCATCTCTAGACAATTCTCTCAAGGTACAGTGGAATGGTGCATTTGCTGTTTCATATTATTTCACTGTCAAAAATACTTAATTTACTTTAGATCACATTTGATTATTGAGGTAGTAAAAAAGATCTATTTTCTCTAGCAAGATTGGTATTGTTTTTATCATAAATTTATTGGCTACCTATTATGAATAAAGTACTATAATAAGTGCTGGGGAAATAAAAATGATGAACCAGACACTGACCCAGCCATTCAAGGGTTTATAGCGTGTGTTAATCTTTGAGACTCAGTGTGCTTCAGGGCTGGTAGACTGGTCTCTCAGTGTCAATTAGTTAGACTCCAAACTCTCAATTGTAGGAAAATGGCAATATATTTAAATGGCATTCTATAAACTGCATGTGCATTTACCGATCCTCAATTTTCTGTTAATATGGAGCAGTCTTTTCTCTCCAGGGAAACAGCATGTACTTTCCTACAGCTGTCTTGAAGTATTTGACATGTTCAATGAATCTTTCTGCAGTTTTCACATTGGATTTTCTTATCTTCTCATGCATTTCCCCTTCTATTGGTTTTGATAGTTTCCATATTTCACTCTCTAAGTTCTTTGACATATCAATTTCATTTCTCTTCCTCACTTATACAGGCTCTTGTTTAGTTGAAGATTTTATCTTTCCATTGTGCAAAGTTCTTTCCTTAGCCTTTGAAAGCACACTTTCTGATTGCTATGCCTTTGAGAATTCAAGTGGTATTTTTAAGAGTTTTGCAGATTTCAATTGTACTTCAAGTTATTTTTTGTGTTTATAGTGTAGATGTAGCCCTTAGATGTTTTATAGTCAATGAATGCTTATAATGTCACTGATGTCTAGTAAACATCTCAATAGTATTTCTTACCCTAAAATAAAATGTATTTCACTGCTCACCTTCTGTTAATTTTGTGGTCAGAAAGAGATTCTATGGTGATTCAGCAGTAATAAAATGATGCACTATATAAAGATGTGGTATAAATTGAAAGTGTTTTCCTGTCTACCTTCTCACCCAGCCAAGAGTTAAGAGCTACTTTGTGATGCATCATGTTGCTGCTCTCAGTGTATCTCAGAGGATGAAACCAAATATCTATATTGTTACTCCTTATCTTCTTATTCTATTAACTCTTTGCTTAGAAATCTGTCTATCTCGCTATCTGTCTGTCTCTTTATCTATGACATTATAATTCTAATGCAGAGGAGATGGACATCTAAGAGTTTACCTTAAAAATAATTCAGAAAAGGAAAATTGCAAAGAATGATATGGCAAAATGATATATTCCCTTCACCTACCTCATAATTGTACTCGTGAATATTTTCCTTATTCATTACATTTTCTTCCCCTCATGTTAAATAAATAAATCATGTCTCTTTAAACCATTACCTCCAATTCTCTTTCCCTCCTGCTCTACTGATAAATAACCACAGTCATGAGTTTGGTATGCATATTCCTTATCTTTTATTTTCTTCTAAAAAATTATGAAATATTTCTTACAAATAAAATAAGGTATTTAATTACAGAGAAGAATAATAAACATTTGTGTATTCCCCATTTCACATAAGTAAGACAACAATACCCATACTCTTGATGCTACTTACGTACATGCCTCTTTAACCCTATCTCCATGCCCACTTCTCAATCAAGGTAATTAATACTCAGAATGCTATGTTCATTATTCCCTTGTTTTACCACATATGTATATATATTGAAGCAATGTATTGTTTAGTTTTGCTTTAATTGGCTTTTCAAAAGTTATATCATCCAGTATGTTGTCTTCTATGGTTCAAAATTTATCCACATTGTTTCATGGAGCTCTCTGTCATCCTTTGTCAGTAATGTACAGTATTCCATTCTACAAATACACACAATTTATTACATTAGCAATGCTGCAGTAGATAATATTGCTTCCAATATTTTACTTTGAGGAGCAAATATTCAATGAAGTTTCTTGTATATGTCTCTGAGAACATAGGTGTAAGTGATATTTTAGAGTATATACCTAGAGGTGAAGTTGTGGTGCTGCAGGAAACAAATATATTCAACCAATTTGGAAATTTGATGCAACATATCTTCACAACTTGTTTTTATGTTTTGGAAGGGCCCTACCTATTCATAGCCTTTTTGCTCTTTGCATATAAATAGTAAAATAGATTGTTGACATCACTGTTATTCAATACAATACTGGATTCATCAAAATGTTAAAATTTTGCTCTGCAAAAGACACTGTTGTGAAGATGAAAAGACAAGTCACTGACTAAGAAAAAATGTTTGTACATCATGCATTTTAAATATGACTAGTATGTAGAAAATGTAAAAAAAAAAAAGGTATTAAAACTCAGTGGTAAAGTACAAAATAAATCCAGTTTGTAAAATGGGCAGAAGGCATGAACAGACATTTCAGTGAAGAGAAGTTACAGATGATGAGTAGGCATGTGAAAAGATTTCAACATTGTTAGTCATTGGATATATACAAATTAACATTATGAAATATCACTCCATATCAGAATGACTAAAAAAAATAGTGACAACAAGTGCTAGAAAAATACAGAGAAATTGGATCACTCACACATTGTTTGTGGGAACATAGAATGGTACAGCCACTCTGAAAAACAGTTTTATAGTTTCTAAAGAAATTAAAGAGGTAAATACCATATAAACAAGCAATTGTACCATTGGGCCTTTATCCTAGAATTATGCAAACTTTTATTCATACAAAAATCTGACAGGATTCCTCACAAAAACTTTATTCTGAAGAGACCCCAGCTAAAAACAGTTAGATATCCTTTAGCAGGTAAATGGTTGAATGAACCATAGTACATTCTGAATACATGGAATATTCAGAAATAAAAAGGAAAAGACTATTGATGCATGCAATAACTTGGATGAAACTTGAAGGAGTTATGCTCAATGAATAAAGCCAACTTTCAAATATTATACACTCCATAATTCCCTTTATATAACATCTCCTAAAGAAAAAAAAAAAAAAAAGATATGGAGAAGGAATCATTGGTTGCCAAATGATAAAAACAGGAGAGTGGGTTGTGTGTGGCAATAAAATGACAACATGAAGATACTTGTGGCGATGGAATTTCTCTGTATCTTTACTTTGTCCGTGTTCATATTCTGCTTCTGTTTAATACTAGAATTTTATACAATGCTGCCATTTGGAGAAACTGGGTAAAGAAAGGGTATATGTAATCTATTTATTTTCTTGCAATTGTACAATAATCTATTACTGTTTCAAAAAAAAATTTTTTTTAAAGTTTAAGAAGTGAATTTGTTGAGTTTCTTGAATAAAAGAATTCAGAATTTATTAGATTATCAGTACATCAATTTAAGGAGAATTGACATCTTTATGACAGTGTCTTTTTCATATGGTATGTCTATCCTTTTATTTAGACTTTATTAGTACTCTTATCAATATATTTACTTTTTTTTCTATTGAAAAACTAGAGAACTTTTCATTAGATTTATTTTTTGACACCTCATTCTCATTTGCTACTGTAAATGCTAGTATAAATACAATAAAAAATTGTGTTCTATTTAACTGAATATTATACCACTGTAAAAAGTCAGTTGTATTTCTATTTCCAGTCAATTTACTAAGTTTAATTCTAAAAACTCACATGTAGATTATTTTCTTTTTCTATGTACACATTTAAACCATGAACAAACAACAGTTTTGCTTATTCTATCTTTTCCTAATGTTTTTTTCTTTTTTCTTACCTGACTGCGCTGGCTAGACCCTCCACGAAAATGCTGAGTGGAAGTATTAAGAATGAGCATTCTTATCTTACAGTGTAATCATGCTATTATTTTCATTCTCTTCTAATTTTTATTTCTGATTCATCTTTATTATTTTAGACCTTCAATTTTTTCTTCATTTTCTTATTCTTTGTCCAACTCTTACCATTCTAAGTTTGTATAATTCCCATTGTAATGTTGACTTTAGTACTCTTTTTTAACCTGTGAGTTATTTAGCAGTATGTTCAAAATCTGTACACAACTTTAAAGATTCCTTTTGCTTTTTATTTCTAACTTAACTATTATTTTAAAAATATGATCTACATAGTCCAGTTCTTTTTTGTTTCATGACTGTACATGGTCACTTTTTGTGAATGATACATACTGTGCTGTGCTAAGCCGCTCAGTCATGTCTGACTCTTTGCAACCTCACTGAGCAACCGAGCACAGGACGGCATTGGTCATTTACAAAAACTGACCATGTGCAGTCATGAAACAAAAAAGAACTAGACTATGTAGATCATATTTTAAAAATAATACTTAAGTTAGAAATAAAAATCAAGAAGGAATTTTAAAAGTTGTATAAATGACCCATAGATAATTGAATAAAATTTGTAATACCTGGTTGTTGGGGATGAAGAAATTACTTAAGATTTGCTACTCATTTGTCAATTTAAGACTTATACTGTGACTTACCTTTATCCCTCTCCTGTTTCGGTTCTCTTTTTTTAGCTATTTATTTATTTATTTAAATTAATTTATTTAGTTTAATTGGAGGCTAATTACTTAACAATATTGTCTTGGTTTTTGCCATACATTCACATGAATCAGCCATGGGTGTACATGTGTCCCCCATCCTGAACCCCTCTCCTGCCTCCCTCCCCATCCTATCCCTCAGGCTCATCCCAGTGCACTCGCCCTGAGTGCCCTGTCTCATGCATTGAACCTTGTCGGGAGCCAGCACACGAGATCCCACCCATGACAAAGTTATGAGGGAGAAAACCTGACGGGCAAGGCGGATCAGGTTTTCAGGGGTTTCGAAAAGGCCAGCTCACGGGATCCCATCCATGACAAGGTCATGAGGAGAAAACCTGACAGGCAAGGTGGATCAGGTTTTCAGGGATTCCGAAAAGCTGCCCCCGCGCTCACCTTAAAGATGATATCTGTCTTGCTGATGCTTGCTTCGATAGACTACTCCCTAATTTCTGTGACATAGGCAGAAGGCCTTCCCCAATCTCTTTCCAAATAAGAATCAATTTAGAACTTTAATCAATAAGTTTCCCAGGTATTTTATGAGATTATCCGGGGTGAAAGAAGTGTTTTAATTTAAACTCCTTTGCTGGTATTTTAGTTTGTTTGGCAAATGCATTTATGCCCTTGGTACTAATATGCATGACTGCTCATAATACCATAATCATAAAACAGCATAAAGAACCTGATGATATAAAGGCCCTAATAGACATAGAGCCTTTTTGGGGGGTGAAGGAGTCCTATTAGAAAACATAAGAAAAATTATTCTAAAGGTGGTTATTGGGTTAACATTTGCTTACTGTGTTTTTGCTCTTAATGTGCTAAGGTTGTGTTATAGAAACCATTGTTAATATAGTTATAGATCTAGAAAAATAAGAGCTTAGCCCTAGTGTGGTAACAACGAGATGGTTGTTAATAGTCAGCCAGGAGTGCTAGGCAGAGGCTGCCTCACTGAAGCCACAGAGTCTGTGTGGGGTAAACTTCTTAGATAAACGCAACTGAGAACGTCTGCAGAAGGATTAATTTTTGTGTTAACAAGGTTATAATTCTACTCTGTACTGCTGCCCTATGAGACTGCTACCTTTCAGTTAAGGTCACCATAGAAACAGAAAATAGGTTTACATTCACCTGACCTGCATAAAATGTTAATAGGCCCCAAGGCCAAAAGATAATGTACAAGACCCTCTTAAACAAAGAAGTATGCAGAAAACACCCTGGTTTCATGAAGGACAAGCTGATGTAATGTTAAACTATCTTCCCCTAAGAAATGTACTAACTTAGGGTATAAAAGCTATGGTAAAAAATAAAGGATGCCAGACTCTGCCAGACTCTGCCAGACTCTGCTGCACCCCTCATCTGGTCACTCTCTCACTCTTTCTCTCTCTCTCCCTGGCAGACTTGGCCCTAAACAAGGCTGGTCTCACGTGTCTTCTCTCTCTCTCTCACTGACGCCATTCATCCTGATGGTACCCCCTGGATCCTGCTGAGGCTGGACCCCGGCAGAACCTGGACTGGTGATCTATTTCACATATGGTAATCTACATGTTTCAATGTTATTCTCTCAAATTATCCCGCCCTCGCCCTCTCCCACAGAGTCCAAAAGTCTGCTCTTTACATCTGTGTCTTTTTTGCTATCTTGCATATAGGGTCATCGTTACCATCTTTCTAAATTCCATATATGTGCATATATACTGTATTGGTGTTTTTCTTTCTGACTTACTTCACTCTGTATAATAGGCCCCAGTTTCATCCACATCATTAGGACTGATTCAAATGCATTCTTTTTAATGACTGAGTAATATTTCATTGTGTATATGTACCACAGATTTCTTATCCATTTGTCTGCTGATGGACATTTAGGTTGCTTCAATGTCCTAGCTATTGTAAACAGTGTTGTGATGAACATTGGGGTACACATGTTTCTTTCAGTTCTGGTTTCCTCAGTGTGTATGCCCAGCAGTGGAATTGCTGGGTCATATGGTAGTTCTATTTCCAGTTTTTTAAGGAATCTCCACACTGCTCTCCATAGTGGCTGTACTAGTTTGCATTCCCACCAATGGTGTAAGAGGGTTCCCTTTTCCCCACACCCTCTCCAGCATTTATTGTTTGCAGACATTTTGATAGTAGCAATTCTGACCAGCATGAGATGATACCTCATTGTGGTTTTGATTTGCAGTTCTCTGATAATGAGTGACTTGAGAATCTTTCCATGTGTTTGTTAGCCACCTGTATGTCTTTGGAGGAATGTCTGTTTAGTTCTTTGGCCCATTTTTTTAATTGGATCTTTTATTTTTCTGGAATTGAGCTTCATGAGCTGCTTGTATATTTTTGAGATTAATTCTTTGTCAGTTGCTTCATTTGCTATTATTTTCTCCCATTCTGAAGGCTGTCTTTTCACCTTGCTTATAGTTTCCTTCGTTGTGCAAAAGGTTTTAAGTCTAATTAGGTCCCATTTGTTTATTTTTGCTTTTATTTCCATTACTATGGGAGGTGGGTCATAGAGGATCCTGCTGTGATTTATGTCAGAGAGTGTTTGGCCTATGTTTTCCTCTAGAAGTTTTATAGTTCCTGGTCTTACATTTAGATCTTTAATCCATTTTGAGTTTATTTTTGTGTATGGTGTTAGAAAGTGTTCTAGCTTCATTCTTTTACAAGTCATTGACCAGTTTACCCAGCACCACTTGTTAAAGAGATTGTCTTTTCTCCATTGTATATTCTTGCCTCCTTTGTCAAAGATAAGATGTCCATAGTTGCATGGATTTATCTTTGGGCTTTCTATTTTGTTCCATTGACCTATATTTCTGTCTTTGTGCCAGTACCATACTGTCTTAATGACTGTAACTTTGTAGTATAGTCTGAAGTCAGGCAGGTTGATTCCTCCAGTTCCATTCTTCTTTCTCAAGCTTTGGCTATTGAAGGCTTTCTGTATTTCCATACAAATTGTGAAATTATTTGTTCTAGTTCTCTGAAAAATACCACTGGTAGCTTGATAAGGATAGCATTGAATCTATCAATTGCTTTGGGTAGTATACTCATTTTCACCATATTGATTCTTCTAATTCATGAACATGATATATTTCTCCATCTATTTGTGTCATCTTTGATTTCTTTCTTCAGTGTTTTATAGTCTTCTATATGTCTTTTGTTTCTTTAGGTAGATTTATTCCTAAGTATTTTATTCTTTTCTTCACAATGGTGAATGGAATTGTTGCCTTAATTTCTCTTTCTGTTTTCTCCTTGTTAGTGTATGGGAATACAAGGGTTTCTGTGTGTTAATTTTATATCCTGCAACTTTACTATATTAGTTGATTAGCTCTAGTAATTTTCTGGTGGTATCTTTAAGGTTTTCTACGTAGAGGATCATGTCATCTGCAAACAGTGAGAGTTTTCCTTTTCCTCTTTTATCTTGAATCCTGTTTCTCTCCTTTTTTACTTGATTCCTTTATCTTGATGATACACATTCTTAAAGGGTTTTCAGAGAGAGTATGAATCCAAATATACTTTTATTCTGTGTGCAAATCAAACCTGCCCATATAATTATAGGTTATAAACTGTTTTTATAATTCAAAAAAAATGAAAGTGAAAGTGTTAGTCACTCACTTATGTCTGAACTCTTTGAAACCCCATGTACTGTAGCCTGCCAGGCTCCTCTGTGTGTGGAATTCTCCAGGTAAGAATACTGGATTCGGTTGCCATTTCCTTCTCCAGGGGTCTTCTTGACCCAGGGATCAGATCCAGGTTTCCTGCATTGCAGGTAGATACTTTACCATTTGAACCACCAAGGATAGCTCCAAAAGATAATTCCAAAATTCCTCTTCTAATGTCATCTAGCATCAAGTGTTATAGTTAAGAAGCTTGAATAAATATTAGTTCCTGTTTCTTGGTGCATATTACAATATTTTTCCCTTCTGAGAACTTTAGGAATTTTTTCTTTCTATTTCTATGATTCTGAAATTTCAAAATCATGTACCATCCTTTTTATCCCATTTTATTTGTTGTGTGGACTCCTTCATGGCTCTTTTATTTTGGAAACACATGTTCTTTAGCTCTGCTGAATTGTTTTACATTATTTATTTGATATTTCCTACCCCTCTATTCTGATTTTCTGCAGCACTAATTATTTGGATTGGAAACCTCCAGGCCTGATCCTTTTCTTTTCTTCTTTTCTTTTTTATCTATTTTTTTCACCTCATGTTCTCTTTTCCTCTGCACTCAGTGAAATTTTCTTAATCTTCCAAGTTTGTGATTACATTTTTAAATAACAGCCTAAATAGGGCTAAATATTTTAATATTTATTCAGTTCAGTTCAGTTCAGTCTCTCAGTCATGTCCGACTCTTTGCAACCCCATGAATCACAGCACACCAGGCCTCCCTGTCCATCACCAACTCCCAGAATTTACTCAAACCCATGTCCATCAAGTCAGTGATGCCATCCAACAATCTCATCCTCTGTCGTCCCCTTCTCCTCCTGCCCCCAGTCCATCCCAGCATCAGGGTCTTTTCCAATGAGTCAACTCTTCACACGAGGTGGCCAAAGTATTGGAGTTTCAGCTTCAACATCAGTCCCTCCAATGAACACCCAGGACTGATCTCCTTTAGGATGGACTGGTTGGATCTCCTTGCAGTCCAAGGGACTCTCAAGAGTCTTCTCCAACACCATAGTTCAAAAGCATCAATTTTTATTACACATGTGTATATTTGTATGTTACATATTTATTTTAATTGAAGTATAGTTGGACAATACTATGCAAGTTTCAGGTGTACAAAGTAGTGATTTAATGTTTACATACATTACAAAATACTCACCATGGTATGTCTTGTAACCATCCATCCCCATACAAAGTTACTGCAGTATAATTATTGAACATATTTGTTATCCTGTGTATTGCACCCCCATGACTTATTTATTTTGTAACTGGAAATTTGTACCACTTAATCCTCTTCACTATTTCACCCAACTCCTCATTCCCTTTTCTCTCTGGCAACCTTTCTGGTTTCTTTTCCTAAGTAGTTTTTTCCAGAATACTACTATATCAAATAGTATTCTGTAATTTTTTCCTTATTCAGTAGTTTAATTTTTCCTTGCCACTATCAATTATAGACTAACTTTAAAAAATGTTTTCTGCTGCTGCATATATTGTTTCTATTTACTTTAACTTCCTTTAGAATATGTGTTTATTTTGGTCACTTTTCTTTCGTCTCTTTTTTTGAAAGAGGTTTTCCCCAATTTCTTGGTGATTCTTTTTCATCCATTCAAACTTTTATGAGTCAAAGAAACATCAATTTGTAAAAATGGAATTACTGTGAGGCTCAGTATAACAAAGCTCAATTTTAAAAAAAGAATGAGGCACAACAAATAGCTCTGTGTACACAGTGTGACAGGCTAGATTTCACTGTAAATTATAGAATGACATTGCTATTTTACTTCAGGATCCTTAACAATAGGTCTATAGGTCTCCCTCTGGAGAAGGAAATGGCAACCCACTCCAGTATTCTTGCCTGGAGAATCCCATGGACAGGGGAGCCTGGTGGGCTGCAGTGCGTGGGGTTGCCAGAGTTGGACACAACTGAAGCAATTAAACAACAATAGGTCTCCCTCCACATCCATCACATTGGTATCTCCAGACACCCCAGGAGATTTTTTAATCAGCCCCTGGGAATATGGAAACAGATGGGTGTAAGCCTGGGTGATATCATTCTGAGTGCTGAGCATCTCATTATTTAGTTTGCAGAGTTTTGTATTTATCCCTTGGTCTTTGGTACAATTCGTTTCATCCTTTAATTTTGTTTGGTGTCTTTTGTATCCAGATTCTCACTGGGTACTGTCTCCAGAGAGTATACCATCTATCTTCTGCATGAGACAGACTTGGGTGACAGTGGAATTGTTACTTGACATTTCATAATATCAATAACTGGGAGAAATATCAATAACCTTAGATACACAGATGACACCACCCTTATGGCAGAACGTGAAGAACTAATGAGTCTCTTGATGAAAGTGAAAGAGGAGAGTGAAAAAGTTGGCTTAAAGCTCAACATTCAGAAAACTAAATGGTATCTGGTCCCATTACTTCATGGCAAATAGATGGGGAAGCAATGGAAACAGTGAGAGACTTTATTTTTAGGGGCTCAAAAATCACTGCAGATGGTGACTGCAGCCATAAAATTAAAAGATGCATTATCCTTGGAAGAAAAGCTATGACCAACCTAGACAGCATATTAAATAGCAGAGACTTTGCCAACAAAGGTCCCTCTAGTCAAAGCTATAGTTTTCCACCAGTCATGTATGGATGTGAGAGTTGAAGTATACAGAAAGCTCAGTGCTGAAGAATTGATGTTTTTGAACTGTGGTGTTGGGGAAGACTCTTGAGAGTCCCTTGGATTGCAGGGAGATCAAACCAGTCAATCCTAAAGGAAATGAGTCTGGAATATTCATTGGAAGGACCGATGCCAAAGCTGAAACTCCAATACTTTGGCCACCTGATGTGAACTGACTCATTAGAAAAGACCCTGATGCTGGGAAAGATTGGCAGGAGAAGGGGACAACAGAGGATGAGATGGTTGGATGGCATCACCAACTCTATGGACATGTGTATGAACAAGTTCCAAGAGCTGGTGATGGACAGGGAAGTCTGGCGTGCTGCAGTCTGTGCGGTCACAAAGAGTCAGACACGACCAAGTGGTTGAACTGAACTGAACTGAACTGAACTGATTTCATAATGAGAGGAGAGCATGGGGACTGTTCCTCTTTATAAAGACTTTCAATCAACTATCTTATTCTCAGTCTTAAGTCAAAACTTGCATTTAAGGACACTGCTGTTGCTAAGGCGCTTCAGTCATGTCTGACTCTGTGTGACCCCATAGATGACAGTCCACCAGGCTCCCCTATCCCTGGGATTCTCCAGGCAAGAATACTGGAGTGGGTTGCCGTTTCTTTCTCCAATGGATGCATGCATGCTACGTTGCTTCAGTCGTGTCCAACTCTGTGTGACCCTATGGATAGCAGCCAACCAGGCTCCTCTGTCCACAGGATTCTCTAGGCAAGAATACTGGACTGGGTTGCAATTTCCTTCTCCATTTAGGGGCACTAGGCACTTCCTTTTCCCGGGATTCTAAGATTTTGTAAAGTGAATTGACTTGCTGCTGTCTGATATTTGGTTATTTTTAATTTAAAACAATGAAGATAATGGTCACTTTGCTCCTTTTGGTTCCTGTATTTCTTCAAATTCCATTTTTCATGTTATGTGTTCAATCAACTTTTTATTAATATTTTATAAGTATAGCTTTTTTCTGTCTTGAGTTTCAGCTCTTTATAACATTTTGTTTAATTATCTTTTGAGAAGAGCAAAAGTTATAGTCAGGTGTGTGGATGTGTGTGTGTGTTGCAGATACAGATGGTAAATGATAACATAATAAAGGAAATATAGGAAATAAAGGAAATTATATAGCATGTGAGAAAGTGCTCTTACATGCTATGGACATAATAATATACAAAGCAGGGTTAGGAGTATTAGTAATATAAGAGGAATGTGTTGCAATTTATACAGAGTGGTCAAGGTTAGGTCTCATTGAGAAGGTGACATTAGAAGGAGGTGATGGGTTTAGTTAAGGAGATATCTTAGGAGTTATCTGAGAAGATATCTAATATTTTACAACAAGGTAATTGTTGGATCAAAGGCCCTCCCAGATTAGGATTAGGTATTTGAGAAAGAGAAAATTTGTGTGCCTGGAGCAAAAATAGTGAGGGAGAGAGTAGTAAGTGATAATGTCAGAGACATAGGAGGGAGAATAAATGATATAGGGCTTTGTAGTCATTGTAGGGACTTTTTCTTTCATTCTGATTGTCTTGGGGAGCCAGAACAGTTGACTTATTGTATGTGTGTGGGAGGGTTGGGGAGAAAGGGGTGAACAACAGTAGAAGCATTGGAACTCGTGGAACTATTATTATCCAGACAAGAAATGATAGTGGCTTGGACTTAAGTGGAGATTACAAAAGGGGTAACGAGTGACTGGGTATAGTTCAGATTCTGGATATACTTTGAAGGTAGAGCTAATAGGATGGACTGTGGACTATCAGAGAAAGAAATCAAGGGGAATTCCAAAGTTTTGGCATAAGCAGCAGGGAAGATGCAGTTGTCAATAGATGACTTAGGAAAGACTGGCAAGAGAAGTAGTTTTGATATTAGAAAGGAGTTTGGTTTTATACATGTTGAATTAGGATGTAATAGACATCCATTAGGATCTAGAGCTTAAAAGAGGGGTTTGGGCAGGAGATAGAAATCTGTGAGTCTTAAGTGTGGACATGAGATTTAAAGCCAAGATAGAGTGAGATCCCCAAGGGAACGAATGTCGATAAGAAAAAGAAGTAGCAAGGATGGATCCATGTGGGTGACTCTTTGAAGAAATACAATACAAAATTATGAGTAAAAAATTAGGTACAATAGTAAACAATTATTTAGACTAAAAATAAATTGCACATTAAAAAAGCTGAGAGATACAAAAATATTACAAAGTCTATGAAAGTAACAGAGATTTTTTAAATTAATTTATCAACTGACAAACCATTCAAACCTTTTCCCAACCTTTTTTTTGGGTGCCTATCCTTAATGCCATTTCCTACAGCTATAATTTAAATATGTTTCCACTGGAAATAGAAAGGGTTTATCAAACTTTTCTTTTGATTGCTGGAATCAAAGTTTGCTTTCAATTGCCCAAGACATATGGCTTTATTGAAATACTGATATAGGCTATACCCTATAAACATAAGAATTCTACTATATTTGATTGCATATTATTCCCATAAAAAGGTACATTTATAATTGATATGCTGAATTGCTGAGTGTATTCCTGTTGAGTGAGAACTCCATTTTTATTAGGCATTAATTTTACATGTTTGAAGATTGGAAACATTTCCCATTGACTAGTTTTTATATCCACATGTTCTAAACTTCGTTTCCCTTTCACCAACTACATAGCCTCAGGTGCCTTGAGACACTTTCATATTGCAGAGCACTCTGGCACATGAGTGATTATGAAGTACACTTAGAAGCCCATTCCTCTATGAGGTAGCTAGCGTTAGCTTAACTATAAATGAAAATGACTGCAACCACTTAAAAGTATCTTACTAGACCCTACTTGTTTTTGGCCATATCCCCAAAATGATTGCTACTACTTAAGCAGCACCTGACAATCATGTGACAGAAAAGAAGTATAAGTGGAAAAAAAAAATAGTCTTAACCAACTGCAGTTAAAATATGTAAAAATTTTCTTAGGGCCCTCAAAGCATTGTGAAATGTGCTCACACAAAAGAGGGTCACTGAAGCTAAGATTAAACTTCAGTAGGTTTATTGTAAATCCTCCTTTGGGAGAATATTAAGGATGGAGTCCTAAAGTACTCCAGTATGAAAAGTTTGAGGGACAAAGAGGGACCACAAAGAAAGCTGAGAAGGAGAGGAGTGATCAGTGCAATTGGAGGAAACTCAAGAGAAATATAGTCTTTGGAAACTTTGAAGAACATGTATCAAAGAGGAGAAATTGATTACCTGTATGAAATAAGATGAGGAATGAGGATTGCCCATTGGATTCAGCATTGTGGAGGTCATTTGTGACATTAACCAGAGAAACTTTAGTGAATCAATGGAATAAAAATATAATGTGATGGGTTGAAAAGAGAATTAGGGTGAGAGAAACCATAGGCAAATAATGTAGGCAACCATTTCAATAAGTTTTTATGTAAAGGGTATTGAGATATGGACATTTGGGTGGCAGGGGTAGTAGAGTCAAGGAGACTGTTTTGGGTATACTGAGAGGAATGATTCAGTAGAAGATAAAACTCTTATAGCACAGGAAAGAGACAAGGAAATGAAAGGTTTGACTTTGGATAGTTGCATCAATCATTCATTAATGGTTACAGAAAAGGGCTGAGTATGTGAGTGCACATGTTAGCAGATGGTGGAGTCTGTGGAAAATTTTCTTCTGAGGGCTCTCATTTTCTCAGTGTGGAAGAAAGCATGGTCACTAGCTTCCTACTGGGAATGAGGATGCAATAGAAAGTGTTTGAGATCAGAAGAGAAGGGGTGTGGATTATTATCTAGTGGAATGAGAAAGTGGATGGCTTAGGGAAGCTTAATAGGATTTCCGGACAACATTAAGGGTTCATCTTGAACTGTAGTTTTTTATTCAAATTGTCTGTGTAGGCAAGAGCTCTTTTATAGACATTTTTCTGTACAGGTACAGGGGATGAAGCAGGTTAAATTTGTCTGTGGAATCAGGTGCAAAAATGAGCTGAGAGGAAAATAAATACTTGTGGGAATTTGAGATGACTGATAGGATGGCCTTTACCTTGTGGGTGATTTTTGAATGAATATTTGAAAGAGGAGAGTGACTGAATCCAGGGAAGGCAGATTATGTATCTTTGAAATGAATTACATAAATAATTTAAGCAATGTGCTAGGCAATGACAAGCTTAGCGTTTCGATGAAACTAAAACATTTATAAATGCCATAACTGAAATTGTCTGACCCCAAGAGCCCCAGTGAGTTTGCCTATTGTTACTCATTTGATGGGCAATATTAGTTTGTCCTTTCCTTTCAACTATGTATTAACACTCCATTCTGAAGCAAAAGCAGAAAATTCAGCAACCTCTGTACCTCCACTTTTGGTGTGCATTCTGCTTCTTGTATTTATCCTCTCCTTACTATTTTTCACTTTCAGTGTTGAGAAGATAACAGAATCAAGCCCAAAGTAATAATGTAATGAACTGTTTCCTTTTTTCCCCAGTAACATCTAGCCCTGGCAAATATGGAGTTCTTAAGTTCCTTCATAATAGTAGCCAGATAATCGTGATGAATCCTTAGGCTCTGTGGTCCTCATTACCAGTTGAGTTTCTTCTCTGGGATGGGAACTTTCTTTACACAATGGAAATAAATCCTTTGAGCTGAATCTGCAGACTGAATGTATTGTCTTAAAGAGTCTTCATCTTAGTTCAAGATGCTATTAAAAATACTATAGGGTGATGGTTTAAACAAAAAACATTTATTTCTGTCATGTCTGGAGGATAAGCAGTCCAAGATGAAGGCATGGCAGACTTGGTATCTGGTGAGGGCCAACTTCCTGGTTCATAGTCCATTTCCTCACTGTTTCCTTATATGGCTAAAGGGGCAAGGGAGCTGTCTGAGGTCTCTTTTAAGGCCACTAGTTGTACTCATGAGAACTTTAGTCTCATGACCTAATTATCTCCCAAAGGCCCTACCTTCTAATTCTATCACTTTGAGGATTAGAATTTCAACATATGAATTTTAGGGGGACACAAATATTCAACCTGTAATAGTCTTGGTTTCTAATCTTGCCAAGAGTAAAGTGTCATGGATTTAGGGGAAGGAGATAATTTGAACTTTAATAAGTTATCCCAAGCCCTTCTAACTGAAGTCTTGAGATAACTTAGTGAAGTAACATTTATTCTTATATTACAGAGACAGAAAAGAATGCATATTAAGGTGAAATTTTATTAAGAAATCCTATAATCTTCATCCAATATAATTTTTAAATTCAGAAAGTAACATTTCTAGAGAAAGGATTGTTTTCTTGACAGCATATAAATACTTCCCCTTCTAAACCTCAAGTATCACTTACCACTCCTTTGACAAGTAATATATGTCCCACAGTCAATACTACCTCATTCAGACAGAGGAAACAAGCTCTATCAGTGTCGTTTGCTTCAGGATAGACTCTTACACAAAGCCTTCCAGCATTTGATCAATCGATCCCTTGGACCTGAGGGACAGGAAATCCATGGGCTCACATGCTATTCTGGTGGTTGTTAGGACTGAGAAAAAGCCAGATTCTGGGAGACGGTGTTCTGTCCCTAGTGTATATTTTTGAGATGTACATTCTCTGTGCAGTGCATGTGAGTGAGAGTGTGTGTGTGTTTATGTGTGTGTGTGTGTGTGTGTGTAAGCAGCCAGAAGAAGATTGTTTTGACCAAAAAAATAGCAAACCGGTAATAGAGTATTTTCTTGTTTCTCAAACTGAAATATAGCTTAATAGGTTTATTTAAAATGAAATAGCATAATATAACCTAAATCAGAGTGTATTAAAGTAGGAAAAGTAAGTATTGTTACAGGAAAGTTTTGTTTTAGCATGTATACATGGGTATGTACCATTATTTATTTTTCTTATTGTAGGTTGCATATAAAATATTTGAGGCATTGGTCTAAAGTAACAAGTCCCTTAAGCAATTTACCTCAAAGAGTTATTATAAGGTTCATGCATAAATGTGCACAGCATTGGAAATAACCTCTAGCATAAAAATTACTTGGTAATACACAGTGCTTTATTTTCTAATTTTTTATAATAGGATCATGCTATTTTGAATGAAAATTTGAAAAATCAAGATTTTCAAAGAATTAAGTACCTTAAAAATACAAACATGAACTGTATTTTATTGTGAACAATATGTTTTAAAGGGTTTTGAGATCTTTGCATTCAAGGGGTATAGAATGTCACATTTTCTTAGAGTTCTGCATGGCACTGATCCCTCCCTGGGGTCTAGCCCAAACTCAGTGGTGACACAGGTTTGGAAACCTCATATCAAAGTTATATTCAAGGAATTTGAACTTGGCCAAGAAGATTGCTTTAAGAGCTCAAAGAGGAAAAGTCAGAGGGTTTGGAGGATGAAAGCTAGTAAAACTAAACTTTTCCTCAAGTTTGAAGGTCAAGGAGGACAATGAAAATGTAAAAACAGAGCAGGAAGCGAAGAGCAAATGTTGGATCAAGGTGAGAGGATATGAGCCAGTGTAAGGTCTGGATTTCAGAATGTAAACTTGTGCCCAGTAAAGCATGGATAAGGTGGAGGGAGTCATGGTGTCTCAGGGCAGGAGGGCAGCAGCAGCAGAAAGCAGCAGTGGAATAAGACAGAGTAATACTCCACAGCCCCATCTTCACCTTCTGGAGGAGCACACAGCAGCAGGCAACAGCTGAGTTTAAGGAGCCTGACAGGCTGACTGAATACAGACTTTGCCACTTATTTGCTGTGTGAATGGGGACATGTTAATTAATCTGTGTGGCTTAGTTTCTACAATGTAAAGTGAGGATAATGTAGGATTGTTATGAGGATTGAATAAGTTAATAATTGCAAAGTGCTTAGAACAGTGGCTGTCTCATGCTTTAGCAATAAGTGAATGAAGCACAAGGTGGAATCAAGATTACCGGGAGACATATCAATAACCTCAGATATGCAGATGACACCACTCTTATGGCAGAAAGTGAAGAAGAACTAAAAAGCCTCTTGATGAAAATGAAAGAGGAGAGAGAAAACCTTGGCTTATAGCTCAACATTAAGAAAACTAAGATCATGGCATCCAGTCTCATCACTTCACGGTAAATAGATGGGAAACAGTGGAAACAGTGGCTGACTTTATTTTTTGGGGCTCCAAAATCACTGCAGATGGTGACTGAAGCCATGAAATTAAAAGACTCTTGCTCCTTGGAAGAAAAGCTATGACCAACCTAGACAGCTTATTAAAAAACAGAGACATTACTTTGCCAACAAAGGTCCGCTTGGTCAAGGCTATGGTTTTTCCAGTAGTCATGTATGGATGGGAGAGTTGGACTATAAAGAAAGCTGAGTGCCAAAGAACAGATATATTGAACTGTGGTATTGGAGAAGACTCTTGAGAGTCCCTTGGACTGCAAGGAGATCCAACCAGTCCATCCTAAAGGAGATCAATCCTGAGTGTTCACTGAAAGGACTGATACTGAAGCTGAAACTCCAATACTTTGGCCACCTCATGCGAAGAGTTGACTCATTTGAAAAGACCCTGATGCTGGGAAAGATTGAAGGCTGGAGGAGAAGGGGACGACAGAGGATGAGATAGTTGGATGGCATCACCAACTCAATGGAGATGAGTCTAAGTAAACTCTGGGGGTGGTGATGGACAGGGAGGCCTGGTGTGCTGCAGTCCATGGGGTCACAAAGAGTCGGACACGACTGAGCAACTGAACTGAACTGAACTGAAGGGCTTGATAAATAAATAACTATATTGTCACCATGGCTTTTCACTTACAGCAGGGTAATTTTTGACACATTAATTTATGACTTTCTCTGTGTATTTCTCACCTTTCTGTCTGCCTTTATTCAAGCAGGGAGTTAAGCTCAGTGTCTGGGCTCATCATATTTATTCTGTGTATACCGCTCTAGGTATTTATTGTACACTTTATTTTAAAAATTTTCAAGGGCAGCAATAGGAGGGAGAAATGTTCCCTCTGAGAGGAAGAGTGCAGGAATCCCTTGTGGTCACTTGCCCCTCTGGGAAAGGCTGGATAGGGCCCCTGGGGAGGTTGGGAGGCTGGGATGTCCTGTTAGGGTGCTCCAACTCTCTTCAAAGATGTCCTAACCCAAGGGTGGCGCTGCAGCAGGCAAGCTGCTGGCTGCAAAGAGACAATGCTGATCTCAGAGGTAGACAGTAGGGAGTGATGTGTTTTGACCAAAAGTCCTCCCCAGTGCCTTGATTCTTTTATGAGATGCTTGACTTTGCTCAATCCAGGGGAGGAGACTAGGTGAGGAGCAGGAGGACAGAAAACTTCAAGAAAGACCGAGGCTTTTTAATGGCTGAGTAATATTCCATGGTGTATATGTACCACAGCTTCCTTATCCATTCATCTACTGATGGGCATCTAGGTTGCTTCCATGTCCTGGCTATTATAAACAGTGCTGCGATGAACATTGGGGTGCACGTGTCTCTTTCAGATCTGGTTTCCTCAGTGTGTATGCCCAGAAGTGGGATTGCTGGGTCATATGGCAGTTCTATTTCCAGTTTTTTAAGAAAATCTCCACACTGTTTTTCCATAGTGGGCTGTACTAGTTTGCATTCCAACAGTGTAAGAGGGTTCCCTTTTCTCCACACCCTCTCCAGCATTTATTGCTTGTAGACCTTTTGGATAGCAGCCATCCTGACTGGAGTGTAATGGTACCTCATTGTGGTTTTGATTTGCATTTCTCTGATAATGAGTGATGTTGAGCATCTTTTCATGTGTTTGTTAGCCATCTGTATGTCTTCTTTGGAGAAATGTTTGCTTAAATCTTTGGCCCATTTTTTGATTGGTCATTTATTTT